>NC_134700.1:1442500-1632500 GCF_043290135.1 Rhipicephalus microplus | reverse complement strand
ACAAGTTGGGAACTGCGATATCTAATGTGAAAGCGCTTGAAACCGTCGTAATGTTGTAGAAAGCAATGTAAAGTAGCTAGTAAAACGTTTTCTAACGATAGAAGTGCGAAGGTTCGGTTAGTTTGAGCTAGGTAGCGTCGTGAAGCCACCAAAAACGATGTCATCTAACGAGATAGTGTTGTTTTATTGCGAGTACGAAACTGCGATAGGTGAAATATTGGGAAAGCACACAAAATGGCATGAACTAGCCAGATACTGCGTCTTGTGCCGTTACAAGTGCGAAACTGCTTTATTGTGATATTCTCGTTAAAGCGCATGCAAGTATCGTGAAACCTTAAAGAACGATGTCATTTAGCGAGATACAGCGTTCTGTACTGCAATAAGTTGGTGAAAAACTGTGAGGTTATGCAAATATCGTAATTGTGAACGAAACAGTGTAATAGAGCGTTTTTCAATACAAGTACGAATGTTAGGTTAGGTTAAGATATGAACCGTCGTAAAACCGCATTAAACAGTGTCACTTAGTGAGATGCAGTGTTTTTCACCATTACAAGTCGGGAACTGCGATATCTAATGTGAAAGCGCTTTCAAACGTCGTTAGGTTAGGTTACGTTAGGTTAGGTTAGGTTAGGTTACGTTAGGTTAGGTTTGGTTAGGTTAGGTTAGGTTAGGTTAGGTAAGGATAATTTGGTTAGGTTAGGTAAGGTTAGGTTAGGTTGGGTTGGGTGTTGTTGGGTTGGGTGTTGTTGGGTTGGGTTGGGTTTGGTTAGGTTGGGTTAGGTTAGGTTAGGTTACGTTAGGTTAGGTTAGGTTAGGTTACGTTAGGTTATGTTAGGTTAGGTTAGGTTACGTTAGGTTAGGTTAGGCCAGGTAAGGTTAGGTTACGTTAGAATAGGTTAGGTTAGGTTAGGTTACGTTAGGTTAGGTTAAGTTAGGTTAGGTTAGGTTTGGTTAGGTTTGGTTAGGTTAGCTTAGGTTAGGTTAGGTTGGGTTGGGTTGGGTTGGGTTAGGTTAGGTTAGGTTAGGTTAGGTTGGGTTAGGTTAGTTTAGGTTAGGTTAGGTTAGGTTAGGTAGGGTCGGGTTGGGTTAGGTTAGGTTAGGTTAGGTTTGGTAAGGTTAGGTTAGGTTAGGTTACGTTAGGTTAAGGTATGAACCGTCGTAAAACCGCATTAAACAATGTCACTTAGTGAGATGCAGTGTTTTTCACCTTTACAAGTTGGGAACTGTGATATCTAATGTGAAAGCGCTTGAAACCGTCGTAATGTTGTAGAAAGCAATGTAAAGTAGCGAGTAAAACGTTTTCTAACGATAGAAGTGCGAAGGTTATGTTAGGTTGAGTTATGTTAGTTTAAGCTAGGTAGCGTCGTGAAACTACCAAAAACAACGTCATCTAACGAGATAGTGTTGTTTTATTGCGAGTACGAAACTGCGATAGGTGAAATGTTGTGAAAGCACACAAAACGGCATGAACAAGCCAAATACTGCGTGTTGTACCGTTACAAGTGCGAAACTGCTATGTTGTGATATTCTCGTTAAAGCGCATGCAAGCATCGTGAAACCTTAAAGAACGATGTCATTTAGCGAGATACAGCGTTCTGTACTGCAATAAGTTGGTGAAAAACTGTGAGGTTATGCAAATATCCTAATTGTGAACGAAACAGTGTAATAGAGCGTTTTTTAATGCAAGTGCGAATGTTAGGTTAGGTTAAGATATGAACCGTCGTAAAACCGCATTAAACAATGTGACTTAGTGAAATGCAGTGTTTTTCACCATTACAAGTCGGGAACTGCGATATCTAATGTGAAAGCGCTTGCAAACGTCGTTAGGTTAGGTTAGGTTAGGTTAGGTTAGGTTAGGTTACGTTAGGTTAGGTTAGGTTAGGTTAGGTTAGGTTAGGGATGTTAGGTAAGGTTTGGTTAGGTTAGGTTAGGTTAGGTTGGGTTAGGTAAGGTTAGGTTAGGTTAAGATATGAACCGCGCTAAAACCGCATTAAACAATGTCACTTAGTGAGATGCTGTGTTTTTCACCATTACAAGTCGGGAACGGCGATATCTAATGTGAAAGCGCATGAAACCGTCGTAATCTTGCAGAAAACATTGTAAAGTAGCGAATAAAACGTTTTCTAACGATAGAAGTGCGAAGGTTCGGTTAGTTTGAGCTAGGTAGCGTCGTGAAGCCATAAAAAACGATGTCATCTAACGAGATAGTGTTGTTTTATTGCGAGTACGAAACTGCGATAGGTGAAATATTGGGAAAGCACACAAAATGGCATGAACTAGCCAGATACTGCGTCTTGTGCCGTTACAAGTGCGAAACTGCTTTATTGTGATATTCTCGTTAAAGCGCATGCAAGTATCGTGAAACCTTAAAGAACGATGTCATTTAGCGAGATACAGCGTTCTGTACTGTAATAAGTTGGTGAGAAACTGTGAGGTCAAGCAAATATCGTAATTGTGAACGAAACAGTGTAATTGAGCGTATTTAGATACAAGTGCGAATGTTAGGTTAGGTTGAGATATCAACCGTCGTAAAACCGCATTAAACAATGTCACTTAGTGAGATGTAGTGTTTTTCAACATTACAAGTCGGGAACTACGATATCTAATGTGAAAGCGCATGAAACCGTCATAATCTTGTAGAAAACATTGTAAAGTTGCGAGTAAAACGT
The DNA here is from genome assembly GCF_043290135.1 of Rhipicephalus microplus. Classification (NCBI taxonomy): domain Eukaryota; kingdom Metazoa; phylum Arthropoda; class Arachnida; order Ixodida; family Ixodidae; genus Rhipicephalus; species Rhipicephalus microplus. The sequence goes on along the minus strand of NC_134700.1, from coordinate 1,629,831 downwards.
TTTCTAACGATAGAAGTGCGAAGGTTAGCTTGAGTTATGTTAGTTTAAGCTATGTAGCGTCGTGAGACCACCAAAAAGGACGTCATCTAACGAGATAGTGTTGTTTTATTGCATGTACGAAACTGCAATAGGTGAAATGTTGTGAAAGTACACAAAACGGCTTGAACAAGCCAGATACTGCGTGTTGTACCGTTACAAGTGCGAAACTGCTATAATGTGATATTCTCGTTAAAGCGCATGCAAGCATCGTGAAACCTTAAAGAACGATGTCATTTAGCGAGATACAGCGTTCTGTACTGCAATAAGTTGGTGAAAAACTGTGAGGTTATGCAAATATCGTAATTGTGAACGAGACAGTGTAATAGAGCGTTTTTCAATACAAGTACGAATGTTAGGTTAGGTTAAGATATGAACCGTCGTAAAACCGCATTAAACAATGTCACTTAGTGAGATGCAGTGTTTTTCACCATTACAAGTCGGGAACTGCGATATCTAATGTGAAAGCGCTTGCAAACGTCGTTAGGTTAGGTTAGGTTAGGTTAGGTTAGGTTAGGTTAGGTTAGGTTATGTTAGGTTAGGTTGGGTTAGGTTAGGTAAGGTTACGTTAGGTTAAGGTATGAACCGTCGTAAAACCGCATTAAACAATGTCACTTAGTGAGATGCAGTGTTTTTCACCTTTACAAGTTGGGAACTGCAATATCTAATGTGAAAGCGCTTGAAACCGTCGTAATGTTGTAGAAAGCAATGTAAAGTAGCTAGTAAAACGTTTTCTAACGATAGAAGTGCGAAGGTTATGTTAGGTTGAGTTATGTTAGTTTAAGCTACGTAGCGTCGTGAAACCACCAAAAACGACGTCATCTAACGAGATAGTGTTGTTTTATTGCGAGTATTAAACTGCGATAGGCGAAATGTTGTGAAAGCACACAAAACGGCATGAACAAGCCAAATACTGCGTGTTCTACCGTTACAAGTGCGAAACTGCTATATTGTGATATTCTCGGTAAAGCGCATGCAAGTATCGTGAAACCTTAAAGAACGATGTCATTTAGCGAGATACAGCGTTCTGTACTGTAATAAGTTGGTGAGAAACTGTGAGGTCAAGCAAATATCGTAATTGTGAACGAAACAGTGTAATTGAGCGTCTTTAGATACAAGTGCGAATGTTAGGTTAGGTTGATATATCAACCGTCGTAAAACCGCATTAAACAATGTCACTTAGTGAGATGTAGTGTTTTTCAACATTACAAGTCGGGAACTACGATATCTAATGTGAAAGCGCATGAAACCGTCGTAATCTTGTAGAAAACATTGTAAAGTTGCGAGTAAAACGTTTTCTAACGATAGAAGTGCGAAGGTTAGGTTAGGTTAGGTTAGTTTAGGCTAGGTAGCGTCGTGAAACTACCAAAAACGACGTCATCTAACGAGATAGTGTTGTTTTATAGCGAGTATTAAACTGCGATAGGTGAAATGTTGTGAAAGCACACAAAACGGCATGAACAAGCCAAATACTGCGTTTTCTACCGTTACAAGTGCGAAACTGCTATATTGTGATATTCTCGTTAAAGCGCATGCAAGCATCGTGAAACCTTAAAGAAATATGTCATTTAGCGAGATACAACGTTCTGTACTGCAATAAGTTGGTGAAAAACTGTGAGGTTATGCAAATATCGTAATTGTGAACAAAACAGTGTAATAAAGTGTTTTTAGATACAAGTGCGAATGTTAGGTTAGGTTAAGATATGAACCGTCGTAAAACCGCATTAAACAATGTCAATTAGTGAGATGCAGTGTTTTTCACCATTAAAAGTCGGGAACTGCGATATCTAATGTGAAAGCGCTTGCAACCGTCGTTAGGTTAGGTTAGGTTAGGTTTTGTTAGGTTAGGTTAGGTTAGGTTAGGTTAGATTAGGTTAGGTTGGGTTGAGTTGGGTTAGGTTAGGTTAGGTTAGGTTGGGTTAGGTTAGGTTAGGTTAGGTTAGGTTACGTTAGGTTAGGTTAGGTTACGTTAGGTTAGGTTAGGTTAGGTTACGTTAGGTTAGGTTAGGTTAGGTAAGGATAATTTGGTTAGGTTAGGTAAGGTTAGGTTAGGTTAGGTTGGGTTGGGTGTTGTTGGGTTGGGTGTTGTTGGGTTGGGTTGGGTTGGCTTAGGTTGGGTTAGGTTAGGTTAGGTTACGTTAGGTTAGGTTAGGTTAGGTTACGTTAGGGTATGTAAGGTTAGGTTAGGTTACGTTAGGTTAGGTTAGGTCAGGTAAGGTTAGGTTACGTTAGAATAGGTTAGGTTAGGTTAGGTTACGTTAGGTTAGGTTAAGTTAGGTTAGGTTAGGTTTGGTTAGGTTTGGTTAGGTTAGCTTAGGTTAGGTTAGGTTGGGTTGGGTTGGGTTGGGTTGGGTTAGGTTAGGTTAGGTTAGGTTAGGTTGGGTTAGGTTAGGTTAGGTTACGTTAGGTTAGGTTTGGTTAGGTTAGGTTAGGTTAGGTTAGGTTATGTTAGGTTAGGTTGGGTTAGGTTAGGTAAGGTTACGTTAGGTTAAGGTATGAACCGTCGTAAAACCGCATTAAACAATGTCACATAGTGAGATGCAGTGTTTTTCACCTTTACAAGTTGGGAACTGCGATATCTAATGTGAAAGCGCTTGAAACCGTCGTAATGTTGTAGAAAGCAATGTAAAGTAGCTAGTAAAACGTTTTCTAACGATAGAAGTGCGAAGGTTCGGTTAGTTTGAGCTAGGTAGCGTCGTGAAGCCACCAAAAACGACGTCATCTAACGAGATAGTGTTGTTTTATTGCGAGTACGAAACTGCGATAGGTGAAATATTGGGAAAGCACACAAAACGGCATGAACTAGCCAGATACTGCGTCTTGTGCCGTTACAAGTGCGAAACTGCTTTATTGTGATATTCTCGTTAAAGCGCATGCAAGTATCGTGAAACCTTAAAGAACGATGTCATTTAGCGAGATACAGCGTTCTGTACTGCAATAAGTTGGTGAAAAACTGTGAGGTTATGCAAATATCGTAATTGTGAACGAAACAGTGTAATAGAGCGTTTTTCAATACAAGTACGAATGTTAGGTTAGGTTAAGATATGAACCGTCGTAAAACCGCATTAAACAGTGTCACTTAGTGAGATGCAGTGTTTTTCACCATTACAAGTCGGGAACTGCGATATCTAATGTGAAAGCGCTTTCAAACGTCGTTAGGTTAGGTTACGTTAGGTTAGGTTAGGTTAGGTTACGTTAGGTTAGGTTTGGTTAGGTTAGGTTAGGTTATGTTAGGTTAGGTTGGGTTAGGTTAGGTTAGGTTAGGTTAAGATATGAACCGCGCTAAAACCGCATTAAACAATGTCACTTAGTGAGATGCAGTTTTTTTCACCTTTACAAGTTGAGAACTGCGATATCTAATGTGAAAGCGCTTGAAACCGTCGTAATGTTGTAGAAAGCAATCTAAAGTAGCGAGTAAAACGTTTTCTACGATAGAAGTGCGAAGGTTATGTTAGGTTGAGTTATGTTAGTTTAAGCTAGGTAGCGTCGTGAAACCACCAAAAACGACGTCATCTAACGAGATAGTGTTGTTTTATTGCGAGTACGAAACTGCGATAGGTAAAATGTTGTGAAAGCACACAAAACGGCATGAACAAGCCAAATACTGCGTGTTGTACCGTTACAAGTGCGAAACTGCTATATTGTGACACTCTCGGTAAAGCGCATGCAAGTATCGTGAAACCTTAAAGAACGATGTCATTTAGCGAGATACAGCGTTCTGTACTGTAATAAGTTGGTGAGAAACTGTGAGGTCAAGCAAATATCGTAATTGTGAACGAAACAGTGTAATTGAGCGTCTTTAGATACAAGTGCGAATGTTAGGTTAGGTTGACATATCCACCGTCGTAAAACCGCATTAAACAATGTCACTTAGTGAGATGTAGTGTTTTTCAACATTACAAGTCGGCAACTACGATATCTAATGTGAAAGCGCATGAAACCGTCGTAATCTTGTAGAAAACATTGTAAAGTTGCGAGTAAAACGTTTTCTAACGATAGAAGTGCGAAGGCTAGCTTGAGTTATGTTAGTTTAAGCTATGTAGCGTCGTGAGACCACCAAAAAGGACGTCATCTAACGAGATAGTGTTGTTTTATTGCATGTACGAAACTGCAATAGGTGAAATGTTGTGAAAGTACACAAAACGGCTTGAACAAGCCAGATACTGCGTGTTGTACCGTTACAAGTGCGAAACTGCTATAATGTGATATTCTCGTTAAAGCGCATGCAAGCATCGTGAAACCTTAAAGAACGATGTCATTTAGCGAGATACAGCGTTCTGTACTGCAATAAGTTGGTGAAAAACTGTGAGGTTATGCAAATATCGTAATTGTGAACGAGACAGTGTAATAGAGCGTTTTTCAATACAAGTACGAATGTTAGGTTAGGTTAAGATATGAACCGTCGTAAAACCGCATTAAACAATGTCACTTAGTGAGATGCAGTGTTTTTCACCATTACAAGTCGGGAACTGCGATATCTAATGTGAAAGCGCTTGCAAACGTCGTTAGGTTAGGTTAGGTTAGGTTAGGTTAGGTTAGGTTAGGTTAGGTTAGGTTATGTTAGGTTAGGTTGGGTTAGGTTAGGTAAGGTTACGTTAGGTTAAGGTATGAACCGTCGTAAAACCGCATTAAACAATGTCACTTAGTGAGATGCAGTGTTTTTCACCTTTACAAGTTGGGAACTGCAATATCTAATGTGAAAGCGCTTGAAACCGTCGTAATGTTGTAGAAAGCAATGTAAAGTAGCTAGTAAAACGTTTTCTAACGATAGAAGTGCGAAGGTTATGTTAGGTTGAGTTATGTTAGTTTAAGCTACGTAGCGTCGTGAAACCACCAAAAACGACGTCATCTAACGAGATAGTGTTGTTTTATTGCGAGTATTAAACTGCGATAGGCGAAATGTTGTGAAAGCACACAAAACGGCATGAACAAGCCAAATACTGCGTGTTCTACCGTTACAAGTGCGAAACTGCTATATTGTGATATTCTCGGTAAAGCGCATGCAAGTATCGTGAAACCTTAAAGAACGATGTCATTTAGCGAGATACAGCGTTCTGTACTGTAATAAGTTGGTGAGAAACTGTGAGGTCAAGCAAATATCGTAATTGTGAACGAAACAGTGTAATTGAGCGTCTTTAGATACAAGTGCGAATGTTAGGTTAGGTTGATATATCAACCGTCGTAAAACCGCATTAAACAATGTCACTTAGTGAGATGTAGTGTTTTTCAACATTACAAGTCGGGAACTACGATATCTAATGTGAAAGCGCATGAAACCGTCGTAATCTTGTAGAAAACATTGTAAAGTTGCGAGTAAAACGTTTTCTAACGATAGAAGTGCGAAGGTTAGGTTAGGTTAGGTTAGTTTAGGCTAGGTAGCGTCATGAAACTACCAAAAACGACGTCATCTAACGAGATAGTGTTGTTTTATAGCGAGTATTAAACTGCGATAGGTGAAATGTTGTGAAAGCACACAAAACGGCATGAACAAGCCAAATACTGCGTTTTCTACCGTTACAAGTGCGAAACTGCTATATTGTGATATTCTCGTTAAAGCGCATGCAAGCATCGTGAAACCTTAAAGAAATATGTCATTTAGCGAGATACAACGTTCTGTACTGCAATAAGTTGGTGAAAAACTGTGAGGTTATGCAAATATCGTAATTGTGAACAAAACAGTGTAATAAAGTGTTTTAGATACAAGTGCGAATGTTAGGTTAGGTTAAGATATGAACCGTCGTAAAACCGCATTAAACAATGTCAATTAGTGAGATGCAGTGTTTTTCACCATTAAAAGTCGGGAACTGCGATATCTAATGTGAAAGCGCTTGCAACCGTCGTTAGGTTAGGTTAGGTTAGGTTTTGTTAGGTTAGGTTAGGTTAGGTTAGATTAGGTTAGGTTGGGTTGAGTTGGGTTAGGTTAGGTTAGGTTAGGTTAGGTTGGGTTAGGTTAGGTTAGGTTAGGTTAGGTTACGTTAGGTTAGGTTAGGTTACGTTAGGTTAGGTTAGGTTAGGTTACGTTAGGTTAGGTTAGGTTAGGTTAGGATAATTTGGTTAGGTTAGGTAAGGTTAGGTTAGGTTAGGTTGGGTTGGGTGTTGTTGGGTTGGGTGTTGTTGGGTTGGGTTGGGTTGGCTTAGGTTGGGTTAGGTTAGGTTAGGTTACGTTAGGTTAGGTTAGGTTAGGTTACGTTAGGGTATGTAAGGTTAGGTTAGGTTACGTTAGGTTAGGTTAGGTCAGGTAAGGTTAGGTTACGTTAGAATAGGTTAGGTTAGGTTAGGTTACGTTAGGTTAGGTTAAGTTAGGTTAGGTTAGGTTTGGTTAGGTTTGGTTAGGTTAGCTTAGGTTAGGTTAGGTTGGGTTGGGTTGGGTTGGGTTGGGTTAGGTTAGGTTAGGTTAGGTTAGGTTAGGTTGGGTTAGGTTAGGTTAGGTTACGTTAGGTTAGGTTTGGTTAGGTTAGGTTAGGTTAGGTTAGGTTATGTTAGGTTAGGTTGGGTTAGGTTAGGTAAGGTTACGTTAGGTTAAGGTATGAACCGTCGTAAAACCGCATTAAACAATGTCACATAGTGAGATGCAGTGTTTTTCACCTTTACAAGTTGGGAACTGCGATATCTAATGTGAAAGCGCTTGAAACCGTCGTAATGTTGTAGAAAGCAATGTAAAGTAGCTAGTAAAACGTTTTCTAACGATAGAAGTGCGAAGGTTCGGTTAGTTTGAGCTAGGTAGCGTCGTGAAGCCACCAAAAACGATGTCATCTAACGAGATAGTGTTGTTTTATTGCGAGTACGAAACTGCGATAGGTGAAATATTGGGAAAGCACACAAAATGGCATGAACTAGCCAGATACTGCGTCTTGTGCCGTTACAAGTGCGAAACTGCTTTATTGTGATATTCTCGTTAAAGCGCATGCAAGTATCGTGAAACCTTAAAGAACGATGTCATTTAGCGAGATACAGCGTTCTGTACTGCAATAAGTTGGTGAAAAACTGTGAGGTTATGCAAATATCGTAATTGTGAACGAAACAGTGTAATAGAGCGTTTTTCAATACAAGTACGAATGTTAGGTTAGGTTAAGATATGAACCGTCGTAAAACCGCATTAAACAGTGTCACTTAGTGAGATGCAGTGTTTTTCACCATTACAAGTCGGGAACTGCGATATCTAATGTGAAAGCGCTTTCAAACGTCGTTAGGTTAGGTTACGTTAGGTTAGGTTAGGTTAGGTTACGTTAGGTTAGGTTTGGTTAGGTTAGGTTAGGTTAGGTTATGTTAGGTTAGGTTGGGTTAGGTTAGGTTAGGTTAGGTTAAGATATGAACCGCGCTAAAACCGCATTAAACAATGTCACTTAGTGAGATGCAGTTTTTTTCACCTTTACAAGTTGAGAACTGCGATATCTAATGTGAAAGCGCTTGAAACCGTCGTAATGTTGTAGAAAGCAATCTAAAGTAGCGAGTAAAACGTTTTCTACGATAGAAGTGCGAAGGTTATGTTAGGTTGAGTTATGTTAGTTTAAGCTAGGTAGCGTCGTGAAACCACCAAAAACGACGTCATCTAACGAGATAGTGTTGTTTTATTGCGAGTACGAAACTGCGATAGGTAAAATGTTGTGAAAGCACACAAAACGGCATGAACAAGCCAAATACTGCGTGTTGTACCGTTACAAGTGCGAAACTGCTATATTGTGACACTCTCGGTAAAGCGCATGCAAGTATCGTGAAACCTTAAAGAACGATGTCATTTAGCGAGATACAGCGTTCTGTACTGTAATAAGTTGGTGAGAAACTGTGAGGTCAAGCAAATATCGTAATTGTGAACGAAACAGTGTAATTGAGCGTCTTTAGATACAAGTGCGAATGTTAGGTTAGGTTGACATATCCACCGTCGTAAAACCGCATTAAACAATGTCACTTAGTGAGATGTAGTGTTTTTCAACATTACAAGTCGGCAACTACGATATCTAATGTGAAAGCGCATGAAACCGTCGTAATCTTGTAGAAAACATTGTAAAGTTGCGAGTAAAACGTTTTCTAACGATAGAAGTGCGAAGGTTAGGTTAGGTTAGGTTAGTTTAAGCTAGGTAGCGTCGCGAAACTACCAAAAACGACGTCATCTAACGAGATAGTGTTGTTTTATTGCGAGTATTAAACTGCGATAGGTGAAATGTGAAAGCACACAAAACGGCATGAACAAGCCAAATACTGCGTGTTCTACCGTTACAAGTGCGCAACTGCTATATTGTGATATTCTCGTTCAAGCGCATGCAAGCATCGTGAAACCTTAAAGAACAATGTCATTTAGCGAGATACAGCGTTCTGTACTGCAATAAGTTGGTGAAAAACTGTGAGGTTATGCAAATATCGTAATTGTGAACGAAACAGTGTAATAGAGCGTTTTTCAATACAAGTACGAATGTTAGGTTAGGTTAAGATATCAACCGTCGTAAAACCGCATTAAACAATGTCACTTAGTGAGATCCAGTGTTTTTCACCATTACAAGCCGGGAACTGCGATATCTAATGTGAAAGCGCTTGCAAACGTCGTTAGGTTAGGTTAGGTTACGTTACGTTAGGTTAGGTTAGGTTAGGTTAGGTTAGGTTAGGTTATGTTAGGTTAGGTTGGGTTAGGTTAGGTTAGGTTACGTTAGGTTGAGGTATGAACCGTCGTAAAACCGCATTAAACAATGTCACTTAGTGAGATGCAGTGTTTTTCACCTTTACAATTTGGGAACTGCGATATCTAATGTGAAAGCGCTTGAAACCGTCGTAATGTTGTAGAAAGCAATGTAAAGTAGCGAGTAAAACGTTTTCTAACGATAGAAGTGCGAAGGTTATGTTAGGTTGAGTTATGTTAGTTTAAGCTAGGTAGCGTCGTGAAACCACCAAAAACGACGTCATCTAACGAGATAGTGTTGTTTTATTGCGAGTACGAAACTGCGATAGGTAAAATGTTGTGAAAGCACACAAAACGGCATTAACAAGCCAAATACTGCGTGTTGTACCGTTACAAGTGCGAAACTGCTATGTTAACATTCTCGGTAAAGCGCATGCAAGTATCGTGAAACCTTAAAGAACGATGTCATTTAGCGAGATACAGCGTTCTGTACTGTAATAAGTTGGTGAGAAACTGTGAGGTCAAGCAAATATCGTAATTGTGAACGAAACAGTGTAATTGAGCGTCTTTAGATACAAGTGCGAATGTTAGGTTAGGTTGACATATCAACCGTCGTAAAACCGCATTAAACAATGTCACTTAGTGAGATGTAGTGTTTTTCAACATTACAAGTTGGCAACTACGATATCTAATGTGAAAGCGCATGAAACCGTCGTAATCTTGTCAAAAACATTGTAAAGTTGCGAGTAAAACGTTTTCTAACGATAGAAGTGCGAAGGTTAGGTTAGGTTAGGTTAGTTTAAGCTAGGTAGCGTCGTGAAACTACCAAAAACGACGTCATCTAACGAGATAGTGTTGTTTTATTGCGAGTATTAAACTGCGATAGGTGAAATGTTGTGAAAGCACACAAAACGGCATGAACAAGCCAAATACTGCGTGTTCTACCGTTACAAGTGCGAAACTGCTATATTGTGATATTCTCGTTAAAGCGCATGCAAGCATCGTGAAACCTTAAAGAACAATGTCATTTAGCGAGATACAGCGTTCTGTACTGCAATAAGTTGGTGAAAAACTGTGAGGTTATGCAAATATCGTAATTGTGAACAAAACAGTGTAATAGAGCGTTTTTAGATACAAGTGTGAATGTCAGGTTAGGTTAAGATATGAACCGTCGTAAAACCACATTAAACAATGTCCCTTAGTGAGATGCAGTGTTTTTCACCATTACAAGTCGGGAACTGCGATATCTAATGTGAATGCGCTTGCAAACGTCGTTAGGTTAGGTTAGGTTAGGTTAGGTTAGGTTATGTTAGGTTAGGTTGGGTTAGGTTAGGTTAGGTTACGTTAGGTTAAGGTATGAACCGTCGTAAAACCGCATTACACAATGTCACTTAGTGAGATGCAGTGTTTTTCACCTTTACAAGTTGGGAACTGCAATATCTAATGTGAAAGCGCTTGAAACCGTCGTAATGTTGTAGAAAGCAATGTAAAGTAGCGAGTAAAACGTTTTCTAACGATAGAAGTGCGAAGGTTATGTTAGGTTGAGTTATGTTAGTTTAAGCTATGTAGCGTCGTGAAACCACCAAAAACGACGTCATCTAACGAGATAGTGTTGTTTTATTGCGAGTACGAAACTGCGATAGGTAAAATGTTGTGAAAGCACACAAAACGGCATGAACAAGCCAAATAATTCGTGTTGTACCGTTACAAGTGCGAAACTGCTATGTTGTGACATTCTCGTTAAAGCGCATGCAAGCATCGTGAAACCTTAAAGAACGATGTCATTTAGCGAGATACAGCGTTCTGTACTGCAATAAGTTGGTGAAAAACTGTGAGGTTATGCAAATATCGTAATTGTGAACGAAACAGTGTAATAGAGCGTTTTTCAATACAAGTACGAATGTTAGGTTATGTTAAGATATGAACCGTCGTAAAACCGCATTAAACAATGTCACTTAGTGAGATGCAGTGTTTTTCACCATTACAAGTCGGGAACTGCGATATCTAATGTGAAAGCGCTTGCAAACGTCGTTAGGTTAGGTTAGGTTAGGTTAGGTTGGGTTAGGTTAGGTTAGGTTAGGTTAGGTTAAGATATGAACCGCGCTAAAACCGCATTAAACAATGTCACTTAGTGAGATGCAGTGTTTTTCACCATTACAAGTCGGGAACTGCGATATCTAATGTGAAAGCGCTTGCAAACGTCGTTAGGTTAGGTTAGGTTAGGTTAGGTTAGGTTAGGTTAGGTTAGGTTGGGTTAGGTTAGGTTAGGTTAGGTTAGGTTAAGATATGAACCGCGCTAAAACCGCATTAAACAATGTCACTTAGTGAGGTGCTGTGTTTTTCACCATTACAAGTCGGGAACTGCGATATCTAAAGTGAAAGCGCATGAAACCGTCGTAATCTTGTAGAAAACATTGTAAAGTAGCGAATAAAACGTTTTCTAACGATAGAAGTGCGAAGGTTAGGTTAGTTTGAGCTACGTAGCGTCGTGAAACCACCAAAAACGATGTCATCTAACGAGATAGTGTTGTTTTATTGCGAGTACGAAACTGCGATAGGTGAAATATTGTGAAAGCACACAAAATGGCATAAACTAGCCAGATACTGCGTCTTGTGTCGTTACAAGTGCGAAACTGCTTTATTGTGATATTCTCGTTAAAGCGCATGCAAGAATCGTGAAACCTTAAAGAACGATGTCATTTAGCGAGATACAGCGTTCTGTACTGTAATAAGTTGGTGAGAAACTGTGAGGTCAAGCAAATATCGTAATTGTGAACGAAACAGTGTAATTGAGCGTCTTTGGATACAAGTGTGAATGTTAGGTTAGGTTAATATATGAACCGTCGTAAAAACGCATAAAAAAATGTCACTCAGTGAGATGCAGTGTTTTTCACCATTACAAGTCGGGAACTGCGATATCTAATGTGAAAGCGCTTGCAACCGTCGTCAGGTTAGGTTAGGTTAGGTTAGGTTAGGTTACGTTAGGTTAGGTTAGGTTAGGTTTGGTTAGGTTAGGTTAGGTTAGGTTAGGGTATGTTAGGTAAGGTTTGGTTAGGTTAGGTTAGGTTAGGTTGGGTTAGGTAAGGTTAGGTTAGGTTAAGATATGAACCGCGCTAAAACCGCATTAAACAATGTCACTTAGTGAGATGCTGTGTTTTTCACCATTACAAGTCGGGAACTGCGATATCTAATGTGAAAGCGCATGAAACCGTCGTAATCTTGTAGAAAACATTGTAAAGTAGCGAATAAAACGTTTTCTAACGATAGAAGTGCGAAGGTTCGGTTAGTTTGAGCTAGGTAGCGTCGTGAAACCACCAAAAACGATGTCATCTAACGAGATAGTGTTGTTTTATTGCGAGTACGAAACTGCGATAGGTGAAATATTGTGAAAGCACACAAAATGGCATAAACTAGCCAAATACTGCGTGTTCTACCGTTACAAGTGCGAAACTGCTATATTGTGATATTCTCGTTAAAGCGCATGCAAGCATCGTGAAACCTTAAAGAACAATGTCATTTAGCGAGATACAGCGTTCTGTACTGCAATAAGTTGGTGAAAAACTGTGAGGTTATGCAAATATCGTAATTGTGAACGAAACAGTGTAATTGAGCGTCTTTGGATACAAGTGCGAATGTTAGGTTAGGTTAAGATATGAACCGTCGTAAAACCGCATTAAACAATGTCACTCAGTGAGATGCAGTGTTTTTCACCATTACAAGTCGGGAACTGCGGTATCTAATGTGAAAGCGCTTGCAACCGTCGTTAGGTTAGGTTAGGTTAGGTTAGGTTACGTTAGGTTAGGTTAGGTTAGGTTTGGTTAGGTTAGGTTAGGTTAGGTTAGGTTAGGTTAGGTTGGGTGGAGTTGGGTTAGGTTGGGTTAGGTTAGGTTAGGTTAGGTTAAGATATGAACCGCGCTAAAACCGCATTAAACAATGTCACTTAGTGAGATGCTGTGTTTTTCACCATTACAAGTCGGGAACTGCGATATCTAATGTGAAAGCGCATGAAACCGTCGTAATCTTGTAGAAAACATTGTAAAGTAGCGAATAAAACGTTTTCTAACGATAGAAGTGCGAAGGTTAGGTTAGTTTGAGCTACGTAGCGTCGTGAAACCACCAAAAACGATGTCATCTAACGAGATAGTGTTGTTTTATTGCGAGTACGAAACTGCGATAGGTGAAATATTGTGAAAGCACACAAAATGGCATAAACTAGCCAGATACTGCGTCTTGTGTCGTTACAAGTGCGAAACTGCTTTATTGTGATATTCTCGTTAAAGCGCATGCAAGTATCGTGAAACCTTAAAGAACGATGTCATTTAGCGAGATACAGCGTTCTGTACTGTAATAAGTTGGTGAGAAACTGTGAGGTCAAGCAAATATCGTAATTGTGAACGAAACAGTGTAATTGAGCGTCTTTGGATACAAGTGCGAATGTTAGGTTAGGTTAAGATATGAACCGTCGTAAAACCGCATTAAACAATGTCACTCAGTGAGATGCAGTGTTTTTCACCATTACAAGTCGGGAACTGCGGTATCTAATGTGAAAGCGCTTGCAACCGTCGTTACGTTAGGTTAGGTTAGGTTAGGTTACGTTAGGTTAGGTTAGGTTAGGTTTGGTTAGGTTAGGTTAGGTTAGGTTAGGTTAGGGTATGTTAGGTAAGAATTGGTTAGGTTAGGTTAGGTTAGGTTGGGTTAGGTAAGGTTAGGTTAGGTTAAGATATGAACCGCGCTAAAACCGCATTAAACAATGTCACTTAGTGAGATGCTGTGTTTTTCACCGTTACAAGTCGGGAACTGCGATATCTAATGTGAAAGCGCATGAAACCGTCGTAATCTTGTAGAAAACATTGTAAAGTAGCGAATAAAACGTTTTCTAACGATAGAAGTGCGAAGGTGAGGTTAGGTTAGGTTAGTTTAAGCTAGGTAGCGTCGTGAAACTACCAAAAACGACGTCATCTAACGAGATAGTGTTGTTTTATTGCGAGTATTAAACTGCGATAGGTGAAATGTCGTGAAAGCACACAAAACGGCATGAACAAGCCAAATACTGCGTGTTCTACTGTTACAAGTGCGAAACTGCTATATTGTGATATTCTCGTTAAAGCGCATGCAAGCATCGTGAAACCTTAAAGAACAATGTCATTTAGCGAGATACAGCGTTCTGTACTGCAATAAGTTGGTGAAAAACTGTGAGGTTATGCAAATATCGTAATTGTGAACATAACAGTGTAATAGAGCGTTTTTAGATACAAGTGCGAATGTCAGGTTAGGTTAAGATATGAACCTTCGTAAAACCACATTAAACAATGTCACTTAGTGAGATGCAGTGTTTTTCATCATTACAAGTCGGGAACTGCGATATTTAATGTGAAAGCGCTTGCAAACGTCGTTAGGTTAGGTTAGGTTAGGTTAGGTTACGTTAGGTTAGGTTACGTTAGGTTAGGTTAGGTTAGGTTAGGTTAGGTTAGATTAGGTTAGGTTAAGGTATGAACCGCGCTAAAACCGCATTAAACAATGTCACTTAGTAAGATGCTGTGTTTTTCACCATTACAAGTCGGGAACTGCGATATCTAATGTGAAAGCGCATGAAACCGTCGTATTCTTGTAGAAAACATTGTAAAGTAGCGAATAAAACGTTTTCTAACAATAGAAGTGCGAAGGTTAGGTTAGTTTGAGCTAGGTAGCGTCGTGAAACCACCAAAAACGATGTCATCTAACGAGATAGTGTTGTTTTATTGCGAGTACGAAACTGGGATAGGTGAAATATTGGGAAAGCGCACAAAAAGGCATGAACTAGCCAGATACTGCGTCTTGTGCCGTTACAAGTGCGAAACTGCTTTATTGTGATATTCTCGTTAAAGCGCATGCAAGTATCGTGAAACCTTAAAGAACGATGTCATTTAGCGAGATACAGCGTTCTGTACTGTAATAAGTTGGTGAGAAACTGTGAGGTCAAGCAAATATCGTAATTGTGAACGAAACAGTGTAATTGAGCGTATTTAGATACAAGTGCGAATGTTAGGTTAGGTTGAGATATCAACCGTCGTAAAACCGCATTAAACAATGTCACTTAGTGAGATGCAGTGTTTTTCACCATTACAAGTCGGGAACTGCGATATCTAATGTGAAAGCGCTTGCAAACGTCGTTAGGTTAGGTTAGGTTAGGTTAGGTTAGGTTAGGTTAGGTTACGTTACGTTAGGTTAGGTTAGGTTAGGTTTGGTTAGGTTAGGTTAGGTTAGGTTAGGTTATGTTAGGTAAGGTTTGGTTAGGTTAGATTAGGTTAGGTTGGGTTAGGTAAGGTTAGGTTAGGTTAGGTTAGGTTAAGATATGAACCGCGCTAAAACCGCATTAAACAATGTCACTTAGTGAGATGCTGTGTTTTTCACCATTACAAGTCGGGAACTGCGATATCTAATGTGAAAGCGCATGAAACCGTCGTAATCTTGTAGAAAACATTGTAAAGTAGCGAATAAAACGTTTTCTAACGATAGAAGTGCGAAGGTTAGGTTAGTTTGAGCTACGTAGCGTCGTGAAACCACCAAAAACGATGTCATCTCACGAGATAGTGTTGTTTTATTGCGAGTACGAAACTGCGATAGGTGAAATATTGTGAAAGCACACAAAATGGCATAAACTAGCCAGATACTGCGTCTTGTGTCGTTACAAGTGCGAAACTGCTTTATTGTGATATTCTCGTTAAAGCGCATGCAAGTATCGTGAAACCTTAAAGAACGATGTCATTTAGCGAGATACAGCGTTCTGTACTGTAATAAGTTGGTGAGAAACTGTGAGGTCAAGCAAATATCGTAATTGTGAACGAAACAGTGTAATTGAGCGTCTTTGGATACAAGTGCGAATGTTAGGTTAGGTTGACATATCAACCGTCGTAAAACCGCATTAAACAATGTCACTTAGTGAGATGCAGTGTTTTTCACCATTAAAAGTGGGGAACTGCAATATCTAATGTGAAAGCGCATGAAACCGTCGTAATCTTGTAGAAAACATTGTAAAGTTGCGAGTAAAACGTTTTCTAACGATAGAAGCGCGAAGGTTAGGTTAGGTTAGGTTAGTTTAAGCTAGGTAGCGTCGTGAAACTACCAAAAACGACGTCATCTAACGAGATAGTGTTTTTTTATTGCGAGTACGAAACTGCGATAGGTAAAATGTTGTGAAAGCACACAAAACGGCATGAACAAGCCAAATACTGCGTGTTGTACCGTTACAAGTGCGAAACTGCTATGTTTTGACATTCTCGGTAAAGCGCATGCAAGTATCGTGAAACCTTAAAGAAATATGTCATTTAGCGAGATACAACGTTCTGTACTGCAATAAGTTGGTGAAAAACTGTGAGGTTATGCAAATATCGTAATTGTGAACAAAACAGTGTAATAAAGTGTTTTTAGATACAAGTGCGAATGTTAGGTTAGGTTAAGATATGAACCGTCGTAAAACCGCATTAAACAATGTCAATTAGTGAGATGCAGTGTTTTTCACCATTAAAAGTCGGGAACTGCGATATCTAATGTGAAAGCGCTTGCAACCGTCGTTAGGTTAGGTTAGGTTAGGTTTTGTTAGGTTAGGTTAGGTTAGGTTAGATTAGGTTAGGTTGGGTTAGGTTAGGTTAGGTTAGGTTAGGTTACGTTAGGTTAGGTTAGGTAAGGTTACGTTAGGTTAAGGTATGAACCGTCGTAAAACCGCATTAAACAATGTCACATAGTGAGATGCAGTGTTTTTCACCTTTACAAGTTGGGAACTGCGATATCTAATGTGAAAGCGCTTGAAACCGTCGTAATGTTGTAGAAAGCAATGTAAAGTAGCTAGTAAAACGTTTTCTAACGATAGAAGTGCGAAGGTTATGTTAGGTTGAGTTATGTTAGTAGGTTAGGTTAGGTTAGCTTTGGTTAGGTTAGGTTGGGTTGGGTTGGGTTAGGTTGGGTTAGGTTGGGTTAGGTTAGGTTAGGTTAGGTTGGGTTAGGTTAGTTTAGGTTAGGTTAGGTTAGGTTAGGTTGGGTTGGTTAGGTTAGGTTAGGTTAGGTTAGGTAAGGTTAGGTTAGGTTAGGTTAGGTTACGTTAGGTTAAGGTATGAACCGTCGTAAAACCGCTATAAACAATGTCACTTAGTGAGATGCAGTGTTTTTCACCTTTACAAGTTGGGAACTGTGATATCTAATGTGAAAGCGCTTGAAAATGTCGTAATGTTGTAGAAAGCAATGTAAAGTAGCGAGTAAAACGTTTTCTAACGATAGAAGTGCGAAGGTTATGTTAGGTTGAGTTATGTTAGTTTAAGCTAGGTAGCGTCGTGAAACTACCAAACACAACGTCATCTAACGAGATAGTGTTGTTTTATTGCGAGTACGAAACTGCAATAGGTGAAATGTTGTGAAAGCACACAAAACGCAATGAACAAGCCAAATACTGCGTGTTGTACCGTTACAAGTGCGAAACTGCTATGCTGTGCTATTCTCGTTGAAGCGCATGCAAGCATCGTGAAATCTTAAAGAACGATGTCATTTAGCGAGATACAGCGTTCTGTACTGCAATAAGTTGGTGAAAAACTGTGAGGTTATGCAAATATCCTAATTGTGAACGAAACAGTGTAATAGAGCGTTTTTAATACAAGTGCGAATGTTAGGTTAGGTTAAGATATGAACCGTCGTAAAACCGCATTAAACAATGTCACTTAGTGAGATGCAGTGTTTTTCACCATTACAAGTCGGGAACTGCGATATCTAATGTGAAAGCGCTTGAAAACGTCGTTAGGTTAGGTTAGGTTAGGTTAGGTTTGGTTAGGTTAGGTTAGGTTAGGTCAGCTTAGGGTATGTTAGGTAAGGTTTGGTTAGGGTAGGTTAGGTTAGGTTGGGTTAGGAAAGGTTAGGTTAGGTTAAGATATGAACCGCGCTAAAAGCGCATTAAACAATGTCACTTAGTGAGATGCTGTGTTTTTCACCATTACAAGTCGGGAACTGCGATATCTAATGTGAAAGCGCATGAAACCTTCGTAATCTTGTAGAAAACATTGTAAAGTAGCGAATAAAACGTTTTCTAACGATAGAAGTGCGAAGGTTCGGTTAGTTTGAGCTAGGTAGCGTCGTGAAACCACCAAAAACGATGTCATCTAACGAGATAGTGTTGTTTTATTGCGAGTACGAAACTGCGATAGGTGAAATATTGGGAAAGCACACAAAATGGCATGAACTAGCCAGATACTGCGTCTTGTGCCGTTACAAGTGCGAAACTGCTTTATTGTGATATTCTCGTTAAAGCGCATGCAAGTATCTTGAAACCTTAAAGAACGATGTCATTTAGCGAGATACAGCGTTCTGTACTGTAATAAGTTGGTGAGAAACTGTGAGGTCAAGCAAATATCGTAATTGTGAACGAAACAGTCTAATTGAGCGTATCTAGATACAAGTGCGAATGTTAGGTTAGGTTGAGATATCAACCGTCGTAAAACCGCATTAAACAATGTCACTTAGTGAGATGTAGTGTTTTTCAACATTACAAGTCGGGAACTACGATATCTAATGTGAAAGCGCATGAAACCGTCGTAATCTTGTAGAAAACATTGTAAAGTTGCGAGTAAAACGTTTTCTAACGATAGAAGTGCGAAGGTTAGCTTGAGTTATGTTAGTTTAAGCTATGTAGCGTCGTGAGACCACGAAAAAGAACGTCATCTAACGAGATAGTGTTGTTTTATTGCGAGTACGAAACTGCGATAGGTAAAATGTTGTGAAAGCACACAAAACGGCATGAACAAGCCAAATACTGCGTGTTGTACCGTTACAAGTGCGAAACTGCTATATTGTGATATTCTCGTTAAAGCGCATGCAAGCATCGTGAAACCTTAAAGAACAATGTCATTTAGCGAGATACAGCGTTCTGTACTGCAATAAGTTGGTGAAAAACTGTGAGGTTATGCAAATATCGTAATTGTGAACATAACAGTGTAATAGAGCGTTTTTAGATACAAGTGCGAATGTCAGGTTAGGTTAAGATATGAACCTTCGTAAAACCACATTAAACAATGTCACTTAGTGAGATGCAGTGTTTTTCATCATTACAAGTCGGGAACTGCGATATTTAATGTGAAAGCGCTTGCAAACGTCGTTAGGTTAGGTTAGGTTAGGTTAGGTTACGTTAGGTTAGGTTACGTTAGGTTAGGTTAGGTTAGGTTAGGTTAGGTTAGATTAGGTTAGGTTGGGTTGAGTTGGGTTAGGTTGGGTTAGGTTAGGTTAGGTTAGGTTAAGATATGAACCGCGCTAAAACCGCATTAAACAATGTCACTTAGTAAGATGCTGTGTTTTTCACCATTACAAGTCGGGAACTGCGATATCTAATGTGAAAGCGCATGAAACCGTCGTATTCTTGTAGAAAACATTGTAAAGTAGCGAATAAAACGTTTTCTAACAATAGAAGTGCGAAGGTTAGGTTAGTTTGAGCTAGGTAGCGTCGTGAAACCACCAAAAACGATGTCATCTAACGAGATAGTGTTGTTTTATTGCGAGTACGAAACTGGGATAGGTGAAATATTGGGAAAGCGCACAAAAAGGCATGAACTAGCCAGATACTGCGTCTTGTGCCGTTACAAGTGCGAAACTGCTTTATTGTGATATTCTCGTTAAAGCGCATGCAAGTATCGTGAAACCTTAAAGAACGATGTCATTTAGCGAGATACAGCGTTCTGTACTGTAATAAGTTGGTGAGAAACTGTGAGGTCAAGCAAATATCGTAATTGTGAACGAAACAGTGTAATTGAGCGTATTTAGATACAAGTGCGAATGTTAGGTTAGGTTGAGATATCAACCGTCGTAAAACCGCATTAAACAATGTCACTTAGTGAGATGCAGTGTTTTTCACCATTACAAGTCGGGAACTGCGATATCTAATGTGAAAGCGCTTGCAAACGTCGTTAGGTTAGGTTAGGTTAGGTTAGGTTAGGTTAGGTTAGGTTACGTTACGTTAGGTTAGGTTAGGTTAGGTTTGGTTAGGTTAGGTTAGGTTAGGTTAGGTTATGTTAGGTAAGGTTTGGTTAGGTTAGATTAGGTTAGGTTGGGTTAGGTAAGGTTAGGTTAGGTTAGGTTAGGTTAAGATATGAACCGCGCTAAAACCGCATTAAACAATGTCACTTAGTGAGATGCTGTGTTTTTCACCATTACAAGTCGGGAACTGCGATATCTAATGTGAAAGCGCATGAAACCGTCGTAATCTTGTAGAAAACATTGTAAAGTAGCGAATAAAACGTTTTCTAACGATAGAAGTGCGAAGGTTAGGTTAGTTTGAGCTACGTAGCGTCGTGAAACCACCAAAAACGATGTCATCTCACGAGATAGTGTTGTTTTATTGCGAGTACGAAACTGCGATAGGTGAAATATTGTGAAAGCACACAAAATGGCATAAACTAGCCAGATACTGCGTCTTGTGTCGTTACAAGTGCGAAACTGCTTTATTGTGATATTCTCGTTAAAGCGCATGCAAGTATCGTGAAACCTTAAAGAACGATGTCATTTAGCGAGATACAGCGTTCTGTACTGTAATAAGTTGGTGAGAAACTGTGAGGTCAAGCAAATATCGTAATTGTGAACGAAACAGTGTAATTGAGCGTCTTTGGATACAAGTGCGAATGTTAGGTTAGGTTGACATATCAACCGTCGTAAAACCGCATTAAACAATGTCACTTAGTGAGATGCAGTGTTTTTCACCATTAAAAGTGGGGAACTGCAATATCTAATGTGAAAGCGCATGAAACCGTCGTAATCTTGTAGAAAACATTGTAAAGTTGCGAGTAAAACGTTTTCTAACGATAGAAGCGCGAAGGTTAGGTTAGGTTAGGTTAGTTTAAGCTAGGTAGCGTCGTGAAACTACCAAAAACGACGTCATCTAACGAGATAGTGTTTTTTTATTGCGAGTACGAAACTGCGATAGGTAAAATGTTGTGAAAGCACACAAAACGGCATGAACAAGCCAAATACTGCGTGTTGTACCGTTACAAGTGCGAAACTGCTATGTTTTGACATTCTCGGTAAAGCGCATGCAAGTATCGTGAAACCTTAAAGAAATATGTCATTTAGCGAGATACAACGTTCTGTACTGCAATAAGTTGGTGAAAAACTGTGAGGTTATGCAAATATCGTAATTGTGAACAAAACAGTGTAATAAAGTGTTTTTAGATACAAGTGCGAATGTTAGGTTAGGTTAAGTTATGAACCGTCGTAAAACCGCATTAAACAATGTCAATTAGTGAGATGCAGTGTTTTTCACCATTAAAAGTCGGGAACTGCGATATCTAATGTGAAAGCGCTTGCAACCGTCGTTAGGTTAGGTTAGGTTAGGTTTTGTTAGGTTAGGTTAGGTTAGGTTAGATTAGGTTAGGTTGGGTTAGGTTAGGTTAGGTTAGGTTAGGTTACGTTAGGTTAGGTTAGGTAAGGTTACGTTAGGTTAAGGTATGAACCGTCGTAAAACCGCATTAAACAATGTCACATAGTGAGATGCAGTGTTTTTCACCTTTACAAGTTGGGAACTGCGATATCTAATGTGAAAGCGCTTGAAACCGTCGTAATGTTGTAGAAAGCAATGTAAAGTAGCTAGTAAAACGTTTTCTAACGATAGAAGTGCGAAGGTTATGTTAGGTTGAGTTATGTTAGTAGGTTAGGTTAGGTTAGCTTTGGTTAGGTTAGGTTGGGTTGGGTTGGGTTAGGTTGGGTTAGGTTGGGTTAGGTTAGGTTAGGTTAGGTTGGGTTAGGTTAGTTTAGGTTAGGTTAGGTTAGGTTAGGTTGGGTTGGTTAGGTTAGGTTAGGTTAGGTTAGGTAAGGTTAGGTTAGGTTAGGTTAGGTTACGTTAGGTTAAGGTATGAACCGTCGTAAAACCGCTATAAACAATGTCACTTAGTGAGATGCAGTGTTTTTCACCTTTACAAGTTGGGAACTGTGATATCTAATGTGAAAGCGCTTGAAACCGTCGTAATGTTGTAGAAAGCAATGTAAAGTAGCGAGTAAAACGTTTTCTAACGATAGAAGTGCGAAGGTTATGTTAGGTTGAGTTATGTTAGTTTAAGCTAGGTAGCGTCGTGAAACTACCAAACACAACGTCATCTAACGAGATAGTGTTGTTTTATTGCGAGTACGAAACTGCAATAGGTGAAATGTTGTGAAAGCACACAAAACGCAATGAACAAGCCAAATACTGCGTGTTGTACCGTTACAAGTGCGAAACTGCTATGCTGTGCTATTATCGTTGAAGCGCATGCAAGCATCGTGAAATCTTAAAGAACGATGTCATTTAGCGAGATACAGCGTTCTGTACTGCAATAAGTTGGTGAAAAACTGTGAGGTTATGCAAATATCCTAATTGTGAACGAAACAGTGTAATAGAGCGTTTTTAATACAAGTGCGAATGTTAGGTTAGGTTAAGATATGAACCGTCGTAAAACCGCATTAAACAATGTCACTTAGTGAGATGCAGTGTTTTTCACCATTACAAGTCGGGAACTGCGATATCTAATGTGAAAGCGCTTGAAAACGTCGTTAGGTTAGGTTAGGTTAGGTTAGGTTTGGTTAGGTTAGGTTAGGTTAGGTCAGCTTAGGGTATGTTAGGTAAGGTTTGGTTAGGGTAGGTTAGGTTAGGTTGGGTTAGGAAAGGTTAGGTTAGGTTAAGATATGAACCGCGCTTAAAGCGCATTAAACAATGTCACTTAGTGAGATGCTGTGTTTTTCACCATTACAAGTCGGGAACTGCGATATCTAATGTGAAAGCGCATGAAACCTTCGTAATCTTGTAGAAAACATTGTAAAGTAGCGAATAAAACGTTTTCTAACGATAGAAGTGCGAAGGTTCGGTTAGTTTGAGCTAGGTAGCGTCGTGAAACCACCAAAAACGATGTCATCTAACGAGATAGTGTTGTTTTATTGCGAGTACGAAACTGCGATAGGTGAAATATTGGGAAAGCACACAAAATGGCATGAACTAGCCAGATACTGCGTCTTGTGCCGTTACAAGTGCGAAACTGCTTTATTGTGATATTCTCGTTAAAGCGCATGCAAGTATCTTGAAACCTTAAAGAACGATGTCATTTAGCGAGATACAGCGTTCTGTACTGTAATAAGTTGGTGAGAAACTGTGAGGTCAAACAAATATCGTAATTGTGAACGAAACAGTCTAATTGAGCGTATCTAGATACAAGTGCGAATGTTAGGTTAGGTTGAGATATCAACCGTCGTAAAACCGCATTAAACAATGTCACTTAGTGAGATGTAGTGTTTTTCAACATTACAAGTCGGGAACTACGATATCTAATGTGAAAGCGCATGAAACCGTCGTAATCTTGTAGAAAACATTGTAAAGTTGCGAGTAAAACGTTTTCTAACGATAGAAGTGCGAAGGTTAGCTTGAGTTATGTTAGTTTAAGCTATGTAGCGTCGTGAGACCACGAAAAAGAACGTCATCTAACGAGATAGTGTTGTTTTATTGCGAGTACGAAACTGCGATAGGTAAAATGTTGTGAAAGCACACAAAACGGCATGAACAAGCCAAATACTGCGTGTTGTACCGTTACAAGTGCGAAACTGCTATGTTGTGACATTCTCGGTAAAGCGCATGCAAGTATCGTGAAACCTTAAAGAACGATGTCATTTAGCGAGATACAGCGTTCTGTACTGTAATAAGTTGGTGAGAAACTGTGAGGTCAAGCAAATATCGTAATTGTGAACGAAACAGTGTAATTGAGCGTCCTTAGATACAAGTGTGAATGTTAGGTTAGGTTCACATATCAACCATCGTAAAACCGCATTAAACAATGTCACTTAGTGAGATGTAGTGTTTTTCAACATTACAAGTCGGGAACTACGATATCTAATGTGAAAGCGCATGAAACCGTCGTAATCTTGTAGAAAACATTGTAAAGTTGCGAGTAAAACGTTTTCTAACGATAGAAGTGCGAAGGTTATGTTAGGTTGAGTTATGTTAGTTTAAGCTAGGTAGCGTCGTGAAACCACCAAAAACGACGTCATCTAACGAGATAGTGTTGTTTTATTGCGAGTATTAAACTGCGATAGGTGAAATGTTGTGAATGCACACAAAACGGCATGAACAAGCCAAATACTGCGTGTTTTCCGTTACAAGTGCGAAACTGCTATATTGTGATATTCTCGTTAAAGCGCATGCAAGCATCGTGAAACCTTAAAGAACAATGTCATTTAGCGAGATACAGCGTTCTGTACTGCAATAAGTTGGTGCACAACGTTGAGGTTATGCAAATATCGTAATTGTGAACGAAACAGTGTAATAGAGCGTTTTTCAATACAAGTACGAATGTTAGGTTAGGTTGACATATCAACCATCGTAAAACCGCATTAAACAATGTCACTTAGTGAGATGTAGTGTTTTTCAACATTACAAGTCGGGAACTACAATATCTAATGTGAAAGCGCATGAAACCGTCGTAATCTTGTAGAAAACATTGTAAAGTTGCGAGTAAAACGTTTTCTAACGATAGAAGTGCGAAGGTTAGCTTGAGTTATGTTAGTTTAAGCTATGTAGCGTCGTGAGACCACCAAAAAGGACGTCATCTAACGAGATAGTGTTGTTTTATTGCATGTACGAAACTGCAATAGGTGAAATGTTGTGAAAGTACACAAAACGGCATGAACAAGCCAAATACTGCGTGTTCTACCGTTACAAGTGCGAAACTGCTATATTGTGATATTCTCGTTAAAGCGCATGCAAGCATCGTGAAACCTTAAAGAACAATGTCATTTAGCGAGATACAGCGTTCTGTACTGCAATAAGTTGGTGAAAAACTGTGAGGTTATGCAAATATCGTAATTGTGAACGAAACAGTGTAATAGAGCGTTTTTCAATACAAGTACGAATGTTAGGTTAGGTTAAGATATGAACCGTCGTAAAACCGCACTAAACAATGTCACTTAGTGAGATGCAGTGTTTTTCACCATTACAAGTCGGGAACTGCGATATCTAATGTGAAAGCGCTTGCAAACGTCGTTAGGTTAGGTTAGGTTAGGTTAGGTTAGGTTACGTTAGGTTAGGTTTGGTTAGGTTAGGTTAGGTTAGGTTAGGTTAGGTTATGTTAGGCTAGGTTGGGTTAGGTTAGGTTAGGTTACGTTAGGTTAAGGTATGAACCGTCGTAAAACCGCAATAAACAATGTCACTTAGTGAGATGCAGTGTTTTTCACCTTTACAAGTTGGGAACTGCGATATCTAATGTGAAAGCGCTTGAAACCGTCGTAATGTTGCAGAAAGCAATGTAAAGTAGCGAGTAAAACGTTTTCTAACGATAGAAGTGCGAAACTTAGGTTATGTTAGTTTAAGCTAGGTAGCGTCGTGAAACCACCAAAAACGACGTCATCTAACGAGATAGTGTTGTTTTATTGCGAGTACGAAACTGCGATAGGTAAAATGTTGTGAAAGCACACAAAACGGCATGAACAAGCCAAATACTGCGTGTTGTACCGTTACAAGTGCGAAACTGCTATGTTTTGACATTCTCGGTAAAGCGCATGCAAGTATCGTGAAACCTTAAAGAACGATGTCATTTAGCGAGATACAGCGTTCTGTACTGTAATAAGTTGGTGAGAAACTGTGAGGTCAAGCAAATATCGTAATTGTGAACGAAACAGTGTAATTGAGCGTCTTTAGATACAAGTGCGAATGTTAGGTTAGGTTGACATATCAACCGTCGTAAAACCGCATTAAACAATGTCACTTAGTGAGATGCAGTGTTTTTCACCATTAAAAGTCGGGAACTGCGATATCTAATGTGAAAGCGCTTGCAACCGTCGTTAGGTTAGGTTAGGTTAGGTTAGGTAAGGTTAGGTTACGTTAGGTTAGGTTAGGTTAGGTTTGGTTAGGTTAGGTTAGGTTAGGTTAGGTTAGGGATGTTAGGTAAGGTTTGGTTAGGTTAGGTTAGGTTAGGTTGGGTTAGGTAAGGTTAGGTTAGGTTAAGATATGAACCGCGCTAAAACCGCATTAAACAATGTCACTTAGTGAGATGCTGTGTTTTTCACCATTACAAGTCGGGAACTGCGATATCTAATGTGAAAGCGCATGAAACCGTCGTAATCTTGCAGAAAACATTGTAAAGTAGCGAATAAAACGTTTTCTAACGATAGAAGTGCGAAGGTTCGGTTAGTTTGAGCTAGGTAGCGTCGTGAAGCCACCAAAAACGATGTCATCTAACGAGATAGTGTTGTTTTATTGCGAGTACGAAACTGCGATAGGTGAAATATTGGGAAAGCACACAAAATGGCATGAACTAGCCAGATACTGCGTCTTGTGCCGTTACAAGTGCGAAACTGCTTTATTGTGATATTCTCGTTGAAGCGCATGCAAGTATCGTGAAACCTTAAAGAACGATGTCATTTAGCGAGATACAGCGTTCTGTACTGTAATAAGTTGGTGAGAAACTGTGAGGTCAAGCAAATATCGTAATTGTGAACGAAACAGTGTAATTGAGCGTATTTAGATACAAGTGCGAATGTTAGGTTAGGTTGAGATATCAACCGTCGTAAAACCGCATTAAACAATGTCACTTAGTGAGATGTAGTGTTTTTCAACATTACAAGTCGGGAACTACGATATCTAATGTGAAAGCGCATGAAACCGTCGTAATCTTGTAGAAAACATTGTAAAGTTGCGAGTAAAACGTTTTCTAACGATAGAAGTGCGAAGGTTAGCTTGAGTTATGTTAGTTTAAGCTATGTAGCGTCGTGAGACCACCAAAAAGGACGTCATCTAACGAGATAGTGTTGTTTTATTGCATGTACGAAACTGCAATAGGTGAAATGTTGTGAAAGTACACAAAACGGCTTGAACAAGCCAGATACTGCGTGTTGTACCGTTACAAGTGCGAAACTGCTATAATGTGATATTCTCGTTAAAGCGCATGCAAGCATCGTGAAACCTTAAAGAACGATGTCATTTAGCGAGATACAGCGTTCTGTACTGCAATAAGTTGGTGAAAAACTGTGAGGTTATGCAAATATCGTAATTGTGAACGAAACAGTGTAATAGAGCGTTTTTCAATACAAGTACGAATGTTAGGTTAGGTTAAGATATGAACCGTCGTAAAACCGCATTAAACAATGTCACTTAGTGAGATGCAGTGTTTTTCACCATTACAAGTCGGGAACTGCGATATCTAATGTGAAAGCGCTTGCAAACGTCGTTAGGTTAGGTTAGGTTAGGTTAGGTTAGGTTAGGTTAGGTTAGGTTTGGTTAGGTTAGGTTAGGTTAGGTTAGGTTATGTTAGGTTAGGTTGGGTTAGGTTAGGTAAGGTTACGTTAGGTTAAGGTATGAACCGTCGTAAAACCGCATTAAACAATGTCACTTAGTGAGATGCAGTGTTTTTCACCTTTACAAGTTGGGAACTGCGATATCTAATGTGAAAGCGCTTGAAACCGTCGTATTGTTGTAGAAAGCAATGTAAAGTAGCTAGTAAAACGTTTTCTAACGATAGAAGTGCGAAGGTTATGTTAGGTTGAGTTATGTTAGTTTAAGCTGCGTAGCGTCGTGAAACCACCAAAAACGACGTCATCTAACGAGATAGTGTTGTTTTATTGCGAGTATTAAACTGCGATAGGCGAAATGTTGTGAAAGCACACAAAACGGCATGAACAAGCCAAATACTGCGTGTTCTACCGTTACAAGTGCGAAACTGCTATATTGTGATATTCTCGGTAAAGCGCATGCAAGTATCGTGAAACCTTAAAGAACGATGTCATTTAGCGAGATACAGCGTTCTGTACTGTAATAAGTTGGTGAGAAACTGTGAGGTCAAGCAAATATCGTAATTGTGAACGAAACAGTGTAATTGAGCGTCTTTAGATACAAGTGCGAATGTTAGGTTAGGTTGATATATCAACCGTCGTAAAACCGCATTAAACAATGTCACTTAGTGAGATGTAGTGTTTTTCAACATTACAAGTCGGGAACTACGATATCTAATGTGAAAGCGCATGAAACCGTCGTAATCTTGTAGAAAACATTGTAAAGTTGCGAGTAAAACGTTTTCTAACGATAGAAGTGCGAAGGTTAGGTTAGGTTAGGTTAGTTTAAGCTAGGTAGCGTCGTGAAACTACCAAAAACGACGTCATCTAACGAGATAGTGTTGTTTTATAGCGAGTATTAAACTGCGATAGGTGAAATGTTGTGAAAGCACACAAAACGGCATGAACAAGCCAAATACTGCGTTTTCTACCGTTACAAGTGCGAAACTGCTATATTGTGATATTCTCGTTAAAGCGCATGCAAGCATCGTGAAACCTTAAAGAAATATGTCATTTAGCGAGATACAACGTTCTGTACTGCAATAAGTTGGTGAAAAACTGTGAGGTTATGCAAATATCGTAATTGTGAACAAAACAGTGTAATAAAGTGTTTTTAGATACAAGTGCGAATGTTAGGTTAGGTTAAGATATGAACCGTCGTAAAACCGCATTAAACAATGTCAATTAGTGAGATGCAGTGTTTTTCACCATTAAAAGTCGGGAACTGCGATATCTAATGTGAAAGCGCTTGCAACCGTCGTTAGGTTAGGTTAGGTTAGGTTTTGTTAGGTTAGGTTAGGTTAGGTTAGATTAGGTTAGGTTGGGTTGAGTTGGGTTAGGTTAGGTTAGGTTAGGTTAGGTTGGGTTAGGTTAGGTTAGGTTAGGTTACGTTAGGTTAGGTTAGGTTAGGTTACGTTAGGTTAGGTTAGGTTAGGTTACGTTAGGTTAGGTTAGGTTAGGTAAGGATAATTTGGTTAGGTTAGGTAAGATTAGGTTAGGTTAGGTTGGGTTGGGTGTTGTTGGGTTGGGTGTTGTTGGGTTGGGTTGGGTTGGCTTAGGTTGGGTTAGGTTAGGTTAGGTTACGTTAGGTTAGGTTAGGTTAGGTTACGTTAGGGTATGTAAGGTTAGGTTAGGTTACGTTAGGTTAGGTTAGGTCAGGTAAGGTTAGGTTACGTTAGAATAGGTTAGGTTAGGTTAGGTTACGTTAGGTTAGGTTAAGTTAGGTTAGGTTAGGTTTGGTTAGGTTTGGTTAGGTTAGCTTAGGTTAGGTTAGGTTGGGTTGGGTTGGGTTGGGTTGGGTTAGGTTAGGTTAGGTTAGGTTAGGTTGGGTTGGGTTAGGTTAGGTTAGGTTACGTTAGGTTAGGTTTGGTTAGGTTAGGTTAGGTTAGGTTAGGTTATGTTAGGTTAGGTTGGGTTAGGTTAGGTAAGGTTACGTTAGGTTAAGGTATGAACCGTCGTAAAACCGCATTAAACAATGTCACATAGTGAGATGCAGTGTTTTTCACCTTTACAAGTTGGGAACTGCGATATCTAATGTGAAAGCGCTTGAAACCGTCGTAATGTTGTAGAAAGCAATGTAAAGTAGCTAGTAAAACGTTTTCTAACGATAGAAGTGCGAAGGTTCGGTTAGTTTGAGCTAGGTAGCGTCGTGAAGCCACCAAAAACGATGTCATCTACCGAGATAGTGTTGTTTTATTGCGAGTACGAAACTGCGATAGGTGAAATATTGGGAAAGCACACAAAATGGCATGAACTAGCCAGATACTGCGTCTTGTGCCGTTACAAGTGCGAAACTGCTTTATTGTGATATTCTCGTTAAAGCGCATGCAAGTATCGTGAAACCTTAAAGAACGATGTCATTTAGCGAGATACAGCGTTCTGTACTGCAATAAGTTGGTGAAAAACTGTGAGGTTATGCAAATATCGTAATTGTGAACGAAACAGTGTAATAGAGCGTTTTTCAATACAAGTACGAATGTTAGGTTAGGTTAAGATATGAACCGTCGTAAAACCGCATTAAACAGTGTCACTTAGTGAGATGCAGTGTTTTTCACCATTACAAGTCGGGAACTGCGATATCTAATGTGAAAGCGCTTTCAAACGTCGTTAGGTTAGGTTACGTTAGGTTAGGTTAGGTTAGGTTACGTTAGGTTAGGTTTGGTTAGGTTAGGTTAGGTTAGGTTATGTTAGGTTAGGTTGGGTTAGGTTAGGTTAGGTTAGGTTAAGATATGAACCGCGCTAAAACCGCATTAAACAATGTCACTTAGTGAGATGCAGTTTTTTTCACCTTTACAAGTTGAGAACTGCGATATCTAATGTGAAAGCGCTTGAAACCGTCGTAATGTTGTAGAAAGCAATCTAAAGTAGCGAGTAAAACGTTTTCTACGATAGAAGTGCGAAGGTTATGTTAGGTTGAGTTATGTTAGTTTAAGCTAGGTAGCGTCGTGAAACCACCAAAAACGACGTCATCTAACGAGATAGTGTTGTTTTATTGCGAGTACGAAACTGCGATAGGTAAAATGTTGTGAAAGCACACAAAACGGCATGAACAAGCCAAATACTGCGTGTTGTACCGTTACAAGTGCGAAACTGCTATATTGTGACACTCTCGGTAAAGCGCATGCAAGTATCGTGAAACCTTACAGAACGATGTCATTTAGCGAGATACAGCGTTCTGTACTGCAATAAGTTGGTGAAAAACTGTGAGGTTATGCAAATATCGTAATTGTGAACGAAACAGTGTAATAGAGCGTTTTTCAATACAAGTACGAATGTTAGGTTAGGTTAAGATATGAACCGTCGTAAAACCGCATTAAACAATGTCACTTAGTGAGATCCAGTGTTTTTCACCATTACAAGCCGGGAACTGCGATATCTAATGTGAAAGCGCTTCCAAACGTCGTTAGGTTAGGTTAGGTTACGTTACGTTAGGTTAGGTTAGGTTAGGTTAGGTTAGGTTAGGTTATGTTAGGTTGGGTTAGGTTAGGTTAGGTTACGTTAGGTTGAGGTATGAACCGTCGTAAAACCGCATTAAACAATGTCACTTAGTGAGATGCAGTGTTTTTCACCTTTACAATTTGGGAACTGCGATATCTAATGTGAAAGCGCTTGAAACCGTCGTAATGTTGTAGAAAGCAATGTAAAGTAGCGAGTAAAACGTTTTCTAACGATAGAAGTGCGAAGGTTATGTTAGGTTGAGTTATGTTAGTTTAAGCTAGGTAGCGTCGTGAAACCACCAAAAACGACGTCATCTAACGAGATAGTGTTGTTTTATTGCGAGTACGAAACTGCGATAGGTAAAATGTTGTGAAAGCACACAAAACGGCATTAACAAGCCAAATACTGCGTGTTGTACCGTTACAAGTGCGAAACTGCTATGTTAACATTCTCGGTAAAGCGCATGCAAGTATCGTGAAACCTTAAAGAACGATGTCATTTAGCGAGATACAGCGTTCTGTACTGTAATAAGTTGGTGAGAAACTGTGAGGTCAAGCAAATATCGTAATTGTGAACAAAACAGTGTAATTGAGCGTCTTTAGATACAAGTGCGAATGTTAGGTTAGGTTGACATATCAACCGTCGTAAAACCGCATTAAACAATGTCACTTAGTGAGATGTAGTGTTTTTCAACATTACAAGTTGGCAACTACGATATCTAATGTGAAAGCGCATGAAACCGTCGTAATCTTGTCAAAAACATTGTAAAGTTGCGAGTAAAACGTTTTCTAACGATAGAAGTGCGAAGGTTAGGTTAGGTTAGGTTAGTTTAAGCTAGGTAGCGTCGTGAAACTACCAAAAACGACGTCATCTAACGAGATAGTGTTGTTTTATTGCGAGTATTAAACTGCGATAGGTGAAATGTTGTGAAAGCACACAAAACGGCATGAACAAGCCAAATACTGCGTGTTCTACCGTTACAAGTGCGAAACTGCTATATTGTGATATTCTCGTTAAAGCGCATGCAAGCATCGTGAAACCTTAAAGAACAATGTCATTTAGCGAGATACAGCGTTCTGTACTGCAATAAGTTGGTGAAAAACTGTGAGGTTATGCAAATATCGTAATTGTGAACAAAACAGTGTAATAGAGCGTTTTTAGATACAAGTGTGAATGTCAGGTTAGGTTAAGATATGAACCGTCGTAAAACCACATTAAACAATGTCCCTTAGTGAGATGCAGTGTTTTTCACCATTACAAGTCGGGAACTGCGATATCTAATGTGAATGCGCTTGCAAACGTCGTTAGGTTAGGTTAGGTTAGGTTAGGTTAGGTTAGGTTATGTTAGGTTAGGTTGGGTTAGGTTAGGTTAGGTTACGTTAGGTTAAGGTATGAACCGTCGTAAAACCGCATTACACAATGTCACTTAGTGAGATGCAGTGTTTTTCACCTTTACAAGTTGGGAACTGCAATATCTAATGTGAAAGCGCTTGAAACCGTCGTAATGTTGTAGAAAGCAATGTAAAGTAGCGAGTAAAACGTTTTCTAACGATAGAAGTGCGAAGGTTATGTTAGGTTGAGTTATGTTAGTTTAAGCTATGTAGCGTCGTGAAACCACCAAAAACGACGTCATCTAACGAGATAGTGTTGTTTTATTGCGAGTACGAAACTGCGATAGGTAAAATGTTGTGAAAGCACACAAAACGGCATGAACAAGCCAAATAATTCGTGTTGTACCGTTACAAGTGCGAAACTGCTATGTTGTGACATTCTCGTTAAAGCGCATGCAAGCATCGTGAAACCTTAAAGAACGATGTCATTTAGCGAGATACAGCGTTCTGTACTGCAATAAGTTGGTGAAAAACTGTGAGGTTATGCAAATATCGTAATTGTGAACGAAACAGTGTAATAGAGCGTTTTTCAATACAAGTACGAATGTTAGGTTATGTTAAGATATGAACCGTCGTAAAACCGCATTAAACAATGTCACTTAGTGAGATGCAGTGTTTTTCACCATTACAAGTCGGGAACTGCGATATCTAATGTGAAAGCGCTTGCAAACGTCGTTAGGTTAGGTTAGGTTAGGTTAGGTTGGGTTAGGTTAGGTTAGGTTAGGTTAGGTTAAGATATGAACCGCGCTAAAACCGCATTAAACAATGTCACTTAGTGAGATGCAGTGTTTTTCACCATTACAAGTCGGGAACTGCGATATCTAATGTGAAAGCGCTTGCAAACGTCGTTAGGTTAGGTTAGGTTAGGTTAGGTTAGGTTAGGTTAGGTTGGGTTAGGTTAGGTTAGGTTAGGTTAGGTTAAGATATGAACCGCGCTAAAACCGCATTAAACAATGTCACTTAGTGAGGTGCTGTGTTTGTTTGTTGTTTGTTTGTTTATTAATACTGTCAACCCCAGCTGGGGTTTTTACAGGAGTGGAAAACAAATGAAAGAAATGGTCATGAAATACGTTACAAAATAGAGACATACAGCGAACACAGGTATTTACACTAAAAGACAAAGTTAAACACAGGCATGTGCACTTGCATTCTGCGCATAGAAAACAACAATTAACAAAGCGAGAGGCAATATACATTGACATCGTGAATTATGACGCATCTATTTCGGAGAAAATAAGCGATTCTAAAGCTGCAGAAAACGCCGTGATAGAGGAAGACATCGCGACTTTGTTTGGTAGTTCATTCCATTCTTTAATTGCCCTCGGAAAGAAGCTGTATTTAAATGCGTCGTTTCGGGTGGCTGGTGGCTGTATATATAAAGTGTGTTTGTGTCTAGAGCGCGGATCTGGAGAAATTTCAAAGAAATCTAATGAGTTGATTTTAACCTGACTACGAATAATGAGGAATAGGAATTTCAAACGGTCATACTTAGTTCTAAGTTCTAAGGCTTGTAGGTTTGCACGGTTGCAAAGATCGGAAGCAGAGTGCATGCGTTGATATTTATTGAATATAAACCTGGCAGCCATTCTTTGAACTTTCTCCAGTTTATGTAGGTTAGTGGTGGTATGAGGGTCCCATACTATTTTACAATATTCAATTATTGGGCGTACTAGCATTTTGTACGCAAGACTTTTTACTTCGGGTGTTGCGTCATGTAACCTTCGCCTCAGACCCCATAGAGTTTTGTTTGCCTTTCTACAGGTGACGTCTACGTGAGTATTCCACCTCAAATCTGGAGTGAATATTAGCCCTAAATATTTATATTCTGTTACCCTTTTTAGATCGTGGGAACCAATATTGTAATTATATTTGAGAGGTACCTTTTTTCTTGTTATGCTCATGCAAACTGATTTTACGGGGTTTAGAACCATCTGCCATTCATTACACCATAGTAAAATTTTGTTTAAGTTGTTGTTCAGGTCTACCTGGTCTCTCAGGGATGTGATCTTGTTATATATAACGCAGTCATCTGCAAACAATCTCACGGGAACAGACAAATCTGAGGGCAGGTCATTTATAAAAATAAGAAATAAAAGAGGCCCCAGAACACTGCCTTGAGGCACACCGGATATAACGGGTCTGGACTTCGATTTAATTTTATTTATTTCTACGTACTGTGTACGAGAATGGAGGTAAGAAATGAACCACTGAGTAATATTTGAGTTTCTGAATATTTCATTTACTTTTAGTAAGAGTTTGGGATGCGAGACCTTATCGAAGGCTTTGGCGAAATCTAAGAATATTAGATCAATCTGTTCCCGTCGATTAATTGCCTGCGCAAAATCGTGTACTGTAACAACAAGCTGCGTTACTGTAGATAATCCCCTTCGAAAGCCGTGTTGCACAGGTGATAATAAATTGTGAGTGTCTAAATAATTAGAGAGATGCTTACACAGTATATGCTCAAGCAGTTTGGAGCAGGTACTCGTAAGAGAGATAGGCCTGTAGTTACCCACTTCTGAAGTGTTCCCACTTTTGTGAACTGGTATTATTTTAGCTTCTTTCCAGGCTACAGGAAATGAGGCTTGATTAATTGAAGTTTGAAAGATTATAGTAAGATACTTTGCGACCCATTGAGCATATCTATATAGAAACTCGTTCGGAATGCCGTCTGGACCAGCGGATTTCTTAATGTCAATGTGTAGAAGAAGGTTTAATACTCCTTCTTCGTTGATTAACGGGTCGGATACCGGAGGGCGATTGGAAGCGTCAGAAAGGGACGGAAGGGTACCATCATCTTCGGTGAAAACAGAAGAAAAAAAAGAATTGAAATTTTCCGCGCGTTCAAGGGCAATTTTTTCATCGACCGGTGTATTCTGTTTCTCGGACGGGTTTACATACCTCCAGAATTTGCTAGGTGCTTCGTACAGAAATTTTTTCAATGTTACATTAAAAAATCTTTCCTTAGATTCCTTGACAAGACGATTTAGATCAAGCCTCATGTTATGAAGTGCAGTCTTGTTCTGGGCACTTGGATCACGAGAACAAGCTTTTCTCTTCCTTTTAATCCTCCGTTTGACATGAATTATATCTCTCGTGATCCAAGGGTTATTTCTTTTACACTTTTTAAAACTTTTAGGAATAAACCGCCTAATGCATTCCATTGTTATATTATGAAAATATTCCCACAAGCAGTTAGAGCTACCATTTGATTCATAAATAGCAGTGAAGTTACAAAACGACCTTTCAAGAAAATCCAAAACACTAACATCATCGGCAGCTTGAAAGTTCGGATAAGTGATGCCCGATTTCTGCTGTGAGGTGCACGACGACATGCTCATGGACAGTATAATCATCTTGTGGTCTGATAAACCCTCTTCAACAAGGCAATCATTCACATATGAAGTCAAAGCGTTGGATAATAAAATTAAATCAAGTACAGAGGACCGTGTTGCACATACTCTAGTGAACTCATTTACAACCTGATGTAAATTGAAAGAGAATATTAAGTCGAGAAATAAGTCACAAGAAGCATCATGTGAGTCGACGGCCACATGCGAATGCCAATCAATAGCCGGAAGATTGAAATCACCTAGTAAGATGATATTGTCTTTTTCTCTAAAGTGGCTGTCCATGAATCTTCTTAGTTGCAAAATGTACTCAACAGAGGAATTTGGAGGTCTGTAGACCCCACCTATAAACACGGTGCGATTATTTAGTTTTGTTTTAATCCATACGGCCTCAATACCATCTGCTGCGTCCAGGGAACTATAATTAACGCCTTTCTTGACTAAGAAAGCAACTCCACCCCCTCTTCCATCACGATCCCTCCGAACCATTGAGTAACCGGGTGGAGCGATTTCAGTATCAGGTATAATTTCGTGCAACCATGTTTCCGTAATTAAAATAATATCAGGTTCGTGATCGATAACCAAGGCTTCAAGCATATGTGATTTATTTGATACACTTCGGGCATTTAAATTGATTATTTTAAAATTATCTTTCTGTCCCTGTGCCTGTCACTTATCACGTGTTGCATCATCATTTCCAAGCTTGCTTCTTTCGGCACGCGCTTCATTCCAGCAGTAAAGAGTATTGTTTACCTTCAGCTTATCAAAAACAAGTTTTACCTTCTTTCCTGCCTTTCTTTCTTCGATAGCAGAGTCCCAAAGTTTTTTTCTTATTCCCTGTACTCTTTTCGAGAAGTCCTCGCTGATACTGTAACCCGTATCCTTCAGTCTTGAGCACCTCTGCAAGACTTTCATTTTATCCCTATAGTCTGCCAGCCTAAGGATGACGGGGCGAGTTTTGCCAGAATTTTTTTTTCCTATCCTATGAATTCTCTCAATAGACGTTATGTTTACCTTTAGGGTAGAGCTAAAGATTTCTTCGTTTACTTTTTTTAGTAGAGTTTCTTCTTTTTCATTCTCATCTTCTGCTACTCCCCTTATGATAAGGTTGTTTCTTCTCGAACGATTTTCCAAATCGTCCACCTGATCAAGCAGACTAGATGATTTGTCACGACATTCAGCCACAATTGTTTCAAGAGTTGCGAGCCTGCTGCGAGTCTCATCTAAGCTTTGCACCTTAGTCTCAATAACAAGAAGCCGATTTTGCATGTCTAGAATTCTAGTTTCAAACGAATTTTGCTTTTCTTGAACCGCTGTTAGTTTAGACAAAATTTCTTTTTGATTCTGGAGCATTTCTTTGCATACGGCGTCCGTTATAGGCCCCGGATTCAGCTCGACATCGCCAGAAAGACTCAACAACAGACCCACAATAGAAAAACAGTCACATACACAGTCAGCCAAAACTTGTGGACACGGCAGCACTATAAGAGCTATGGAATCGCTACGGAAGCTATCCTTCCGGTCACCAACCTGCATGAACAGCGGTACGTCAGGCGTCATTGTCACGGCGATGCCACCGTGTCCACTGAAGCAGGTAGGCGATGGTCCCAGATTTAAAGCATACAGGCGGACCCTTGTGGGCATGCGTGTTGACGTCATCGTGCTCCCGGGTGGCTGTCCGAAATGATCGTCGATGTGACCAAGCTGCTGATTGCAGACACCCTCATGAAGCCGGAAGGGATCACCGCCCACACAGAAGGATGGCGGCAGGCCGGCATCGTAGCGAAGCTCGTCGCTTCCAGTTTGAAAAGATTCCGCGGCGCCTCCGGTTATGAAGCGTAGGCACGCGCAAAGGACCTGCATGAACAGCGGTACGTCAGGCGTCATTGTCACGGCGATGCCACCGTGTCCACTGAAGCAGGTAGGCGATGGTCCCAGATTTAAAGCATACAGGCGGACCCTTGTGGGCATGCGTGTTGACGTCATCGTGCTCCCGGGTGGCTGTCCGAAATGATCGTCGATGTGACCAAGCTGCTGATTGCAGACACCCTCATGAAGCCGGAAGGGATCACCGCCCACACAGAAGGATGGCGGCAGGCCGGCATCGTAGCGAAGCTCGTCGCTTCCAGTTTGAAAAGATTCCGCGGCGCCTCCGGTTATGAAGCGTAGGCACGCGCAAAGGACCTGCATGAACAGCGGTACGTCAGGCGTCATTGTCACGGCGATGCCACCGTGTCCACTCACCATTACAAGTCGGGAACTGCGATATCTAAAGTGAAAGCGCATGAAACCGTCGTAATCTTGTAGAAAACATTGTAAAGTAGCGAATAAAACGTTTTCTAACGATAGAAGTGCGAAGGTTAGGTTAGTTTGAGCTATGTAGCGTCGTGAAACCACCAAAAACGATGTCATCTAACGAGATAGTGTTGTTTTATTGCGAGTACGAAACTGCGATAGGTGAAATATTGTGAAAGCACACAAAATGGCATAAACTAGCCAGATACTGCGTCTTGTGTCGTTACAAGTGCGAAACTGCTTTATTGTGATATTCTCGTTAAAGCGCATGCAAGAATCGTGAAACCTTAAAGAACGATGTCATTTAGCGAGATACAGCGTTCTGTACTGTAATAAGTTGGTGAGAAACTGTGAGGTCAAGCAAATATCGTAATTGTGAACGAAACAGTGTAATTGAGCGTCTTTGGATACAAGTGTGAATGTTAGGTTAGGTTAAGATATGAACCGTCGTAAAAACGCATAAAAAAATGTCACTCAGTGAGATGCAGTGTTTTTCACCATTACAAGTCGGGAACTGCGATATCTAATGTGAAAGCGCTTGCAACCGTCGTCAGGTTAGGTTAGGTTAGGTTACGTTAGGTTAGGTTAGGTTAGGTTAGGTTTGGTTAGGTTAGGTTAGGTTAGGTTAGGGTATGTTAGGTAAGGTTTGGTTAGGTTAGGTTAGGTTAGGTTGGGTTAGGTAAGGTTAGGATAGGTTAAGATATGAACCGCGCTAAAACCGCATTAAACAATGTCACATAGTGAGATGCAGTGTTTTTCACCTTTACAAGTTGGGAACTGCGATATCTAATGTGAAAGCGCTTGAAACCGTCGTAATGTTGTAGAAAGCAATGTAAAGTAGCTAGTAAAACGTTTTCTAACGATAGAAGTGCGAAGGTTCGGTTAGTTTGAGCTAGGTAGCGTCGTGAAGCCACCAAAAACGATGTCATCTAACGAGATAGTGTTGTTTTATTGCGAGTACGAAACTGCGATAGGTGAAATATTGGGAAAGCACACAAAATGGCATGAACTAGCCAGATACTGCGTCTTGTGCCGTTACAAGTGCGAAACTGCTTTATTGTGATATTCTCGTTAAAGCGCATGCAAGTATCGTGAAACCTTAAAGAACGATGTCATTTAGCGAGATACAGCGTTCTGTACTGCAATAAGTTGGTGAAAAACTGTGAGGTTATGCAAATATCGTAATTGTGAACGAAACAGTGTAATAGAGCGTTTTTCAATACAAGTACGAATGTTAGGTTAGGTTAAGATATGAACCGTCGTAAAACCGCATTAAACAGTGTCACTTAGTGAGATGCAGTGTTTTTCACCATTACAAGTCGGGAACTGCGATATCTAATGTGAAAGCGCTTTCAAACGTCGTTAGGTTAGGTTACGTTAGGTTAGGTTAGGTTAGGTTACGTTAGGTTAGGTTTGGTTAGGTTAGGTTAGGTTAGGTTAGGTTATGTTAGGTTAGGTTGGGTTAGGTTAGGTTAGGTTAGGTTAAGATATGAACCGCGCTAAAACCGCATTAAACAATGTCACTTAGTGAGATGCAGTTTTTTTCACCTTTACAAGTTGAGAACTGCGATATCTAATGTGAAAGCGCTTGAAACCGTCGTAATGTTGTAGAAAGCAATCTAAAGTAGCGAGTAAAACGTTTTCTACGATAGAAGTGCGAAGGTTATGTTAGGTTGAGTTATGTTAGTTTAAGCTAGGTAGCGTCGTGAAACCACCAAAAACGACGTCATCTAACGAGATAGTGTTGTTTTATTGCGAGTACGAAACTGCGATAGGTAAAATGTTGTGAAAGCACACAAAACGGCATGAACAAGCCAAATACTGCGTGTTGTACCGTTACAAGTGCGAAACTGCTATATTGTGACACTCTCGGTAAAGCGCATGCAAGTATCGTGAAACCTTAAAGAACGATGTCATTTAGCGAGATACAGCGTTCTGTACTGTAATAAGTTGGTGAGAAACTGTGAGGTCAAGCAAATATCGTAATTGTGAACGAAACAGTGTAATTGAGCGTCTTTAGATACAAGTGCGAATGTTAGGTTAGGTTGACATATCCACCGTCGTAAAACCGCATTAAACAATGTCACTTAGTGAGATGTAGTGTTTTTCAACATTACAAGTCGGCAACTACGATATCTAATGTGAAAGCGCATGAAACCGTCGTAATCTTGTAGAAAACATTGTAAAGTTGCGAGTAAAACGTTTTCTAACGATAGAAGTGCGAAGGTTAGGTTAGGTTAGGTTAGTTTAAGCTAGGTAGCGTCGCGAAACTACCAAAAACGACGTCATCTAACGAGATAGTGTTGTTTTATTGCGAGTATTAAACTGCGATAGGTGAAATGTGAAAGCACACAAAACGGCATGAACAAGCCAAATACTGCGTGTTCTACCGTTACAAGTGCGCAACTGCTATATTGTGATATTCTCGTTCAAGCGCATGCAAGCATCGTGAAACCTTAAAGAACAATGTCATTTAGCGAGATACAGCGTTCTGTACTGCAATAAGTTGGTGAAAAACTGTGAGGTTATGCAAATATCGTAATTGTGAACGAAACAGTGTAATAGAGCGTTTTTCAATACAAGTACGAATGTTAGGTTAGGTTAAGATATGAACCGTCGTAAAACCGCATTAAACAATGTCACTTAGTGAGATCCAGTGTTTTTCACCATTACAAGCCGGGAACTGCGATATCTAATGTGAAAGCGCTTGCAAACGTCGTTAGGTTAGGTTAGGTTACGTTACGTTAGGTTAGGTTAGGTTAGGTTAGGTTAGGTTAGGTTATGTTAGGTTAGGTTGGGTTAGGTTAGGTTAGGTTACGTTAGGTTGAGGTATGAACCGTCGTAAAACCGCATTAAACAATGTCACTTAGTGAGATGCAGTGTTTTTCACCTTTACAATTTGGGAACTGCGATATCTAATGTGAAAGCGCTTGAAACCGTCGTAATGTTGTAGAAAGCAATGTAAAGTAGCGAGTAAAACGTTTTCTAACGATAGAAGTGCGAAGGTTATGTTAGGTTGAGTTTTGTTAGTTTAAGCTAGGTAGCGTCGTGAAACCACCAAAAACGACGTCATCTAACGAGATAGTGTTGTTTTATTGCGAGTACGAAACTGCGATAGGTAAAATGTTGTGAAAGCACACAAAACGGCATTAACAAGCCAAATACTGCGTGTTGTACCGTTACAAGTGCGAAACTGCTATGTTAACATTCTCGGTAAAGCGCATGCAAGTATCGTGAAACCTTAAAGAACGATGTCATTTAGCGAGATACAGCGTTCTGTACTGCAATAAGTTGGTGCACAACGTTGAGGTTATGCAAATATCGTAATTGTGAACGAAACAGTGTAATAGAGCGTTTTTCAATACAAGTACGAATGTTAGGTTAGGTTGACATATCAACCATCGTAAAACCGCATTAAACAATGTCACTTAGTGAGATGTAGTGTTTTTCAACATTACAAGTCGGGAACTACAATATCTAATGTGAAAGCGCATGAAACCGTCGTAATCTTGTAGAAAACATTGTAAAGTTGCGAGTAAAACGTTTTCTAACGATAGAAGTGCGAAGGTTAGCTTGAGTTATGTTAGTTTAAGCTATGTAGCGTCGTGAGACCACCAAAAAGGACGTCATCTAACGAGATAGTGTTGTTTTATTGCATGTACGAAACTGCAATAGGTGAAATGTTGTGAAAGTACACAAAACGGCATGAACAAGCCAAATACTGCGTGTTCTACCGTTACAAGTGCGAAACTGCTATATTGTGATATTCTCGTTAAAGCGCATGCAAGCATCGTGAAACCTTAAAGAACAATGTCATTTAGCGAGATACAGCGTTCTGTACTGCAATAAGTTGGTGAAAAACTGTGAGGTTATGCAAATATCGTAATTGTGAACGAAACAGTGTAATAGAGCGTTTTTCAATACAAGTACGAATGTTAGGTTAGGTTAAGATATGAACCGTCGTAAAACCGCACTAAACAATGTCACTTAGTGAGATGCAGTGTTTTTCACCATTACAAGTCGGGAACTGCGATATCTAATGTGAAAGCGCTTGCAAACGTCGTTAGGTTAGGTTAGGTTAGGTTAGGTTAGGTTACGTTAGGTTAGGTTTGGTTAGGTTAGGTTAGGTTAGGTTAGGTTAGGTTATGTTAGGCTAGGTTGGGTTAGGTTAGGTTAGGTTACGTTAGGTTAAGGTATGAACCGTCGTAAAACCGCAATAAACAATGTCACTTAGTGAGATGCAGTGTTTTTCACCTTTACAAGTTGGGAACTGCGATATCTAATGTGAAAGCGCTTGAAACCGTCGTAATGTTGCAGAAAGCAATGTAAAGTAGCGAGTAAAACGTTTTCTAACGATAGAAGTGCGAAACTTAGGTTATGTTAGTTTAAGCTAGGTAGCGTCGTGAAACCACCAAAACGACGTCATCTAACGAGATAGTGTTGTTTTATTGCGAGTACGAAACTGCGATAGGTAAAATGTTGTGAAAGCACACAAAACGGCATGAACAAGCCAAATACTGCGTGTTGTACCGTTACAAGTGCGAAACTGCTATGTTTTGACATTCTCGGTAAAGCGCATGCAAGTATCGTGAAACCTTAAAGAACGATGTCATTTAGCGAGATACAGCGTTCTGTACTGTAATAAGTTGGTGAGAAACTGTGAGGTCAAGCAAATATCGTAATTGTGAACGAAACAGTGTAATTGAGCGTCTTTAGATACAAGTGCGAATGTTAGGTTAGGTTGACATATCAACCGTCGTAAAACCGCATTAAACAATGTCACTTAGTGAGATGCAGTGTTTTTCACCATTAAAAGTCGGGAACTGCGATATCTAATGTGAAAGCGCTTGCAACCGTCGTTAGGTTAGGTTAGGTTAGGTTAGGTAAGGTTAGGTTACGTTAGGTTAGGTTAGGTTAGGTTTGGTTAGGTTAGGTTAGGTTAGGTTAGGTTAGGGATGTTAGGTAAGGTTTGGTTAGGTTAGGTTAGGTTAGGTTGGGTTAGGTAAGGTTAGGTTAGGTTAAGATATGAACCGCGCTAAAACCGCATTAAACAATGTCACTTAGTGAGATGCTGTGTTTTTCACCATTACAAGTCGGGAACTGCGATATCTAATGTGAAAGCGCATGAAACCGTCGTAATCTTGCAGAAAACATTGTA
This sequence comes from Rhipicephalus microplus, assembly GCF_043290135.1. NCBI lineage: Eukaryota > Metazoa > Arthropoda > Arachnida > Ixodida > Ixodidae > Rhipicephalus > Rhipicephalus microplus. Next base: position 1,587,276 of record NC_134700.1, on the reverse strand, counting down.
AAGTAGCGAATAAAACGTTTTCTAACGATAGAAGTGCGAAGGTTCGGTTAGTTTGAGCTAGGTAGCGTCGTGAAGCCACCAAAAACGATGTCATCTAACGAGATAGTGTTGTTTTATTGCGAGTACGAAACTGCGATAGGTGAAATATTGGGAAAGCACACAAAATGGCATGAACTAGCCAGATACTGCGTCTTGTGCCGTTACAAGTGCGAAACTGCTTTATTGTGATATTCTCGTTGAAGCGCATGCAAGTATCGTGAAACCTTAAAGAACGATGTCATTTAGCGAGATACAGCGTTCTGTACTGTAATAAGTTGGTGAGAAACTGTGAGGTCAAGCAAATATCGTAATTGTGAACGAAACAGTGTAATTGAGCGTATTTAGATACAAGTGCGAATGTTAGGTTAGGTTGAGATATCAACCGTCGTAAAACCGCATTAAACAATGTCACTTAGTGAGATGTAGTGTTTTTCAACATTACAAGTCGGGAACTACGATATCTAATGTGAAAGCGCATGAAACCGTCGTAATCTTGTAGAAAACATTGTAAAGTTGCGAGTAAAACGTTTTCTAACGATAGAAGTGCGAAGGTTAGCTTGAGTTATGTTAGTTTAAGCTATGTAGCGTCGTGAGACCACCAAAAAGGACGTCATCTAACGAGATAGTGTTGTTTTATTGCATGTACGAAACTGCAATAGGTGAAATGTTGTGAAAGTACACAAAACGGCTTGAACAAGCCAGATACTGCGTGTTGTACCGTTACAAGTGCGAAACTGCTATAATGTGATATTCTCGTTAAAGCGCATGCAAGCATCGTGAAACCTTAAAGAACGATGTCATTTAGCGAGATACAGCGTTCTGTACTGCAATAAGTTGGTGAAAAACTGTGAGGTTATGCAAATATCGTAATTGTGAACGAAACAGTGTAATAGAGCGTTTTTCAATACAAGTACGAATGTTAGGTTAGGTTAAGATATGAACCGTCGTAAAACCGCATTAAACAATGTCACTTAGTGAGATGCAGTGTTTTTCACCATTACAAGTCGGGAACTGCGATATCTAATGTGAAAGCGCTTGCAAACGTCGTTAGGTTAGGTTAGGTTAGGTTAGGTTAGGTTAGGTTAGGTTAGGTTTGGTTAGGTTAGGTTAGGTTAGGTTAGGTTATGTTAGGTTAGGTTGGGTTAGGTTAGGTAAGGTTACGTTAGGTTAAGGTATGAACCGTCGTAAAACCGCATTAAACAATGTCACTTAGTGAGATGCAGTGTTTTTCACCTTTACAAGTTGGGAACTGCGATATCTAATGTGAAAGCGCTTGAAACCGTCGTATTGTTGTAGAAAGCAATGTAAAGTAGCTAGTAAAACGTTTTCTAACGATAGAAGTGCGAAGGTTATGTTAGGTTGAGTTATGTTAGTTTAAGCTGCGTAGCGTCGTGAAACCACCAAAAACGACGTCATCTAACGAGATAGTGTTGTTTTATTGCGAGTATTAAACTGCGATAGGCGAAATGTTGTGAAAGCACACAAAACGGCATGAACAAGCCAAATACTGCGTGTTCTACCGTTACAAGTGCGAAACTGCTATATTGTGATATTCTCGGTAAAGCGCATGCAAGTATCGTGAAACCTTAAAGAACGATGTCATTTAGCGAGATACAGCGTTCTGTACTGTAATAAGTTGGTGAGAAACTGTGAGGTCAAGCAAATATCGTAATTGTGAACGAAACAGTGTAATTGAGCGTCTTTAGATACAAGTGCGAATGTTAGGTTAGGTTGATATATCAACCGTCGTAAAACCGCATTAAACAATGTCACTTAGTGAGATGTAGTGTTTTTCAACATTACAAGTCGGGAACTACGATATCTAATGTGAAAGCGCATGAAACCGTCGTAATCTTGTAGAAAACATTGTAAAGTTGCGAGTAAAACGTTTTCTAACGATAGAAGTGCGAAGGTTAGGTTAGGTTAGGTTAGTTTAAGCTAGGTAGCGTCGTGAAACTACCAAAAACGACGTCATCTAACGAGATAGTGTTGTTTTATAGCGAGTATTAAACTGCGATAGGTGAAATGTTGTGAAAGCACACAAAACGGCATGAACAAGCCAAATACTGCGTTTTCTACCGTTACAAGTGCGAAACTGCTATATTGTGATATTCTCGTTAAAGCGCATGCAAGCATCGTGAAACCTTAAAGAAATATGTCATTTAGCGAGATACAACGTTCTGTACTGCAATAAGTTGGTGAAAAACTGTGAGGTTATGCAAATATCGTAATTGTGAACAAAACAGTGTAATAAAGTGTTTTTAGATACAAGTGCGAATGTTAGGTTAGGTTAAGATATGAACCGTCGTAAAACCGCATTAAACAATGTCAATTAGTGAGATGCAGTGTTTTTCACCATTAAAAGTCGGGAACTGCGATATCTAATGTGAAAGCGCTTGCAACCGTCGTTAGGTTAGGTTAGGTTAGGTTTTGTTAGGTTAGGTTAGGTTAGGTTAGATTAGGTTAGGTTGGGTTGAGTTGGGTTAGGTTAGGTTAGGTTAGGTTAGGTTGGGTTAGGTTAGGTTAGGTTAGGTTACGTTAGGTTAGGTTAGGTTAGGTTACGTTAGGTTAGGTTAGGTTAGGTTACGTTAGGTTAGGTTAGGTTAGGTAAGGATAATTTGGTTAGGTTAGGTAAGATTAGGTTAGGTTAGGTTGGGTTGGGTGTTGTTGGGTTGGGTGTTGTTGGGTTGGGTTGGGTTGGCTTAGGTTGGGTTAGGTTAGGTTAGGTTACGTTAGGTTAGGTTAGGTTAGGTTACGTTAGGGTATGTAAGGTTAGGTTAGGTTACGTTAGGTTAGGTTAGGTCAGGTAAGGTTAGGTTACGTTAGAATAGGTTAGGTTAGGTTAGGTTACGTTAGGTTAGGTTAAGTTAGGTTAGGTTAGGTTTGGTTAGGTTTGGTTAGGTTAGCTTAGGTTAGGTTAGGTTGGGTTGGGTTGGGTTGGGTTGGGTTAGGTTAGGTTAGGTTAGGTTAGGTTGGGTTGGGTTAGGTTAGGTTAGGTTACGTTAGGTTAGGTTTGGTTAGGTTAGGTTAGGTTAGGTTAGGTTATGTTAGGTTAGGTTGGGTTAGGTTAGGTAAGGTTACGTTAGGTTAAGGTATGAACCGTCGTAAAACCGCATTAAACAATGTCACATAGTGAGATGCAGTGTTTTTCACCTTTACAAGTTGGGAACTGCGATATCTAATGTGAAAGCGCTTGAAACCGTCGTAATGTTGTAGAAAGCAATGTAAAGTAGCTAGTAAAACGTTTTCTAACGATAGAAGTGCGAAGGTTCGGTTAGTTTGAGCTAGGTAGCGTCGTGAAGCCACCAAAAACGATGTCATCTAACGAGATAGTGTTGTTTTATTGCGAGTACGAAACTGCGATAGGTGAAATATTGGGAAAGCACACAAAATGGCATGAACTAGCCAGATACTGCGTCTTGTGCCGTTACAAGTGCGAAACTGCTTTATTGTGATATTCTCGTTAAAGCGCATGCAAGTATCGTGAAACCTTAAAGAACGATGTCATTTAGCGAGATACAGCGTTCTGTACTGCAATAAGTTGGTGAAAAACTGTGAGGTTATGCAAATATCGTAATTGTGAACGAAACAGTGTAATAGAGCGTTTTTCAATACAAGTACGAATGTTAGGTTAGGTTAAGATATGAACCGTCGTAAAACCGCATTAAACAGTGTCACTTAGTGAGATGCAGTGTTTTTCACCATTACAAGTCGGGAACTGCGATATCTAATGTGAAAGCGCTTTCAAACGTCGTTAGGTTAGGTTACGTTAGGTTAGGTTAGGTTAGGTTACGTTAGGTTAGGTTTGGTTAGGTTAGGTTAGGTTAGGTTATGTTAGGTTAGGTTGGGTTAGGTTAGGTTAGGTTAGGTTAAGATATGAACCGCGCTAAAACCGCATTAAACAATGTCACTTAGTGAGATGCAGTTTTTTTCACCTTTACAAGTTGAGAACTGCGATATCTAATGTGAAAGCGCTTGAAACCGTCGTAATGTTGTAGAAAGCAATCTAAAGTAGCGAGTAAAACGTTTTCTACGATAGAAGTGCGAAGGTTATGTTAGGTTGAGTTATGTTAGTTTAAGCTAGGTAGCGTCGTGAAACCACCAAAAACGACGTCATCTAACGAGATAGTGTTGTTTTATTGCGAGTACGAAACTGCGATAGGTAAAATGTTGTGAAAGCACACAAAACGGCATGAACAAGCCAAATACTGCGTGTTGTACCGTTACAAGTGCGAAACTGCTATATTGTGACACTCTCGGTAAAGCGCATGCAAGTATCGTGAAACCTTACAGAACGATGTCATTTAGCGAGATACAGCGTTCTGTACTGCAATAAGTTGGTGAAAAACTGTGAGGTTATGCAAATATCGTAATTGTGAACGAAACAGTGTAATAGAGCGTTTTTCAATACAAGTACGAATGTTAGGTTAGGTTAAGATATGAACCGTCGTAAAACCGCATTAAACAATGTCACTTAGTGAGATCCAGTGTTTTTCACCATTACAAGCCGGGAACTGCGATATCTAATGTGAAAGCGCTTCCAAACGTCGTTAGGTTAGGTTAGGTTACGTTACGTTAGGTTAGGTTAGGTTAGGTTAGGTTAGGTTAGGTTATGTTAGGTTGGGTTAGGTTAGGTTAGGTTACGTTAGGTTGAGGTATGAACCGTCGTAAAACCGCATTAAACAATGTCACTTAGTGAGATGCAGTGTTTTTCACCTTTACAATTTGGGAACTGCGATATCTAATGTGAAAGCGCTTGAAACCGTCGTAATGTTGTAGAAAGCAATGTAAAGTAGCGAGTAAAACGTTTTCTAACGATAGAAGTGCGAAGGTTATGTTAGGTTGAGTTATGTTAGTTTAAGCTAGGTAGCGTCGTGAAACCACCAAAAACGACGTCATCTAACGAGATAGTGTTGTTTTATTGCGAGTACGAAACTGCGATAGGTAAAATGTTGTGAAAGCACACAAAACGGCATTAACAAGCCAAATACTGCGTGTTGTACCGTTACAAGTGCGAAACTGCTATGTTAACATTCTCGGTAAAGCGCATGCAAGTATCGTGAAACCTTAAAGAACGATGTCATTTAGCGAGATACAGCGTTCTGTACTGTAATAAGTTGGTGAGAAACTGTGAGGTCAAGCAAATATCGTAATTGTGAACAAAACAGTGTAATTGAGCGTCTTTAGATACAAGTGCGAATGTTAGGTTAGGTTGACATATCAACCGTCGTAAAACCGCATTAAACAATGTCACTTAGTGAGATGTAGTGTTTTTCAACATTACAAGTTGGCAACTACGATATCTAATGTGAAAGCGCATGAAACCGTCGTAATCTTGTCAAAAACATTGTAAAGTTGCGAGTAAAACGTTTTCTAACGATAGAAGTGCGAAGGTTAGGTTAGGTTAGGTTAGTTTAAGCTAGGTAGCGTCGTGAAACTACCAAAAACGACGTCATCTAACGAGATAGTGTTGTTTTATTGCGAGTATTAAACTGCGATAGGTGAAATGTTGTGAAAGCACACAAAACGGCATGAACAAGCCAAATACTGCGTGTTCTACCGTTACAAGTGCGAAACTGCTATATTGTGATATTCTCGTTAAAGCGCATGCAAGCATCGTGAAACCTTAAAGAACAATGTCATTTAGCGAGATACAGCGTTCTGTACTGCAATAAGTTGGTGAAAAACTGTGAGGTTATGCAAATATCGTAATTGTGAACAAAACAGTGTAATAGAGCGTTTTTAGATACAAGTGTGAATGTCAGGTTAGGTTAAGATATGAACCGTCGTAAAACCACATTAAACAATGTCCCTTAGTGAGATGCAGTGTTTTTCACCATTACAAGTCGGGAACTGCGATATCTAATGTGAATGCGCTTGCAAACGTCGTTAGGTTAGGTTAGGTTAGGTTAGGTTAGGTTAGGTTATGTTAGGTTAGGTTGGGTTAGGTTAGGTTAGGTTACGTTAGGTTAAGGTATGAACCGTCGTAAAACCGCATTACACAATGTCACTTAGTGAGATGCAGTGTTTTTCACCTTTACAAGTTGGGAACTGCAATATCTAATGTGAAAGCGCTTGAAACCGTCGTAATGTTGTAGAAAGCAATGTAAAGTAGCGAGTAAAACGTTTTCTAACGATAGAAGTGCGAAGGTTATGTTAGGTTGAGTTATGTTAGTTTAAGCTATGTAGCGTCGTGAAACCACCAAAAACGACGTCATCTAACGAGATAGTGTTGTTTTATTGCGAGTACGAAACTGCGATAGGTAAAATGTTGTGAAAGCACACAAAACGGCATGAACAAGCCAAATAATTCGTGTTGTACCGTTACAAGTGCGAAACTGCTATGTTGTGACATTCTCGTTAAAGCGCATGCAAGCATCGTGAAACCTTAAAGAACGATGTCATTTAGCGAGATACAGCGTTCTGTACTGCAATAAGTTGGTGAAAAACTGTGAGGTTATGCAAATATCGTAATTGTGAACGAAACAGTGTAATAGAGCGTTTTTCAATACAAGTACGAATGTTAGGTTATGTTAAGATATGAACCGTCGTAAAACCGCATTAAACAATGTCACTTAGTGAGATGCAGTGTTTTTCACCATTACAAGTCGGGAACTGCGATATCTAATGTGAAAGCGCTTGCAAACGTCGTTAGGTTAGGTTAGGTTAGGTTAGGTTGGGTTAGGTTAGGTTAGGTTAGGTTAGGTTAAGATATGAACCGCGCTAAAACCGCATTAAACAATGTCACTTAGTGAGATGCAGTGTTTTTCACCATTACAAGTCGGGAACTGCGATATCTAATGTGAAAGCGCTTGCAAACGTCGTTAGGTTAGGTTAGGTTAGGTTAGGTTAGGTTAGGTTAGGTTGGGTTAGGTTAGGTTAGGTTAGGTTAGGTTAAGATATGAACCGCGCTAAAACCGCATTAAACAATGTCACTTAGTGAGGTGCTGTGTTTGTTTGTTGTTTGTTTGTTTATTAATACTGTCAACCCCAGCTGGGGTTTTTACAGGAGTGGAAAACAAATGAAAGAAATGGTCATGAAATACGTTACAAAATAGAGACATACAGCGAACACAGGTATTTACACTAAAAGACAAAGTTAAACACAGGCATGTGCACTTGCATTCTGCGCATAGAAAACAACAATTAACAAAGCGAGAGGCAATATACATTGACATCGTGAATTATGACGCATCTATTTCGGAGAAAATAAGCGATTCTAAAGCTGCAGAAAACGCCGTGATAGAGGAAGACATCGCGACTTTGTTTGGTAGTTCATTCCATTCTTTAATTGCCCTCGGAAAGAAGCTGTATTTAAATGCGTCGTTTCGGGTGGCTGGTGGCTGTATATATAAAGTGTGTTTGTGTCTAGAGCGCGGATCTGGAGAAATTTCAAAGAAATCTAATGAGTTGATTTTAACCTGACTACGAATAATGAGGAATAGGAATTTCAAACGGTCATACTTAGTTCTAAGTTCTAAGGCTTGTAGGTTTGCACGGTTGCAAAGATCGGAAGCAGAGTGCATGCGTTGATATTTATTGAATATAAACCTGGCAGCCATTCTTTGAACTTTCTCCAGTTTATGTAGGTTAGTGGTGGTATGAGGGTCCCATACTATTTTACAATATTCAATTATTGGGCGTACTAGCATTTTGTACGCAAGACTTTTTACTTCGGGTGTTGCGTCATGTAACCTTCGCCTCAGACCCCATAGAGTTTTGTTTGCCTTTCTACAGGTGACGTCTACGTGAGTATTCCACCTCAAATCTGGAGTGAATATTAGCCCTAAATATTTATATTCTGTTACCCTTTTTAGATCGTGGGAACCAATATTGTAATTATATTTGAGAGGTACCTTTTTTCTTGTTATGCTCATGCAAACTGATTTTACGGGGTTTAGAACCATCTGCCATTCATTACACCATAGTAAAATTTTGTTTAAGTTGTTGTTCAGGTCTACCTGGTCTCTCAGGGATGTGATCTTGTTATATATAACGCAGTCATCTGCAAACAATCTCACGGGAACAGACAAATCTGAGGGCAGGTCATTTATAAAAATAAGAAATAAAAGAGGCCCCAGAACACTGCCTTGAGGCACACCGGATATAACGGGTCTGGACTTCGATTTAATTTTATTTATTTCTACGTACTGTGTACGAGAATGGAGGTAAGAAATGAACCACTGAGTAATATTTGAGTTTCTGAATATTTCATTTACTTTTAGTAAGAGTTTGGGATGCGAGACCTTATCGAAGGCTTTGGCGAAATCTAAGAATATTAGATCAATCTGTTCCCGTCGATTAATTGCCTGCGCAAAATCGTGTACTGTAACAACAAGCTGCGTTACTGTAGATAATCCCCTTCGAAAGCCGTGTTGCACAGGTGATAATAAATTGTGAGTGTCTAAATAATTAGAGAGATGCTTACACAGTATATGCTCAAGCAGTTTGGAGCAGGTACTCGTAAGAGAGATAGGCCTGTAGTTACCCACTTCTGAAGTGTTCCCACTTTTGTGAACTGGTATTATTTTAGCTTCTTTCCAGGCTACAGGAAATGAGGCTTGATTAATTGAAGTTTGAAAGATTATAGTAAGATACTTTGCGACCCATTGAGCATATCTATATAGAAACTCGTTCGGAATGCCGTCTGGACCAGCGGATTTCTTAATGTCAATGTGTAGAAGAAGGTTTAATACTCCTTCTTCGTTGATTAACGGGTCGGATACCGGAGGGCGATTGGAAGCGTCAGAAAGGGACGGAAGGGTACCATCATCTTCGGTGAAAACAGAAGAAAAAAAAGAATTGAAATTTTCCGCGCGTTCAAGGGCAATTTTTTCATCGACCGGTGTATTCTGTTTCTCGGACGGGTTTACATACCTCCAGAATTTGCTAGGTGCTTCGTACAGAAATTTTTTCAATGTTACATTAAAAAATCTTTCCTTAGATTCCTTGACAAGACGATTTAGATCAAGCCTCATGTTATGAAGTGCAGTCTTGTTCTGGGCACTTGGATCACGAGAACAAGCTTTTCTCTTCCTTTTAATCCTCCGTTTGACATGAATTATATCTCTCGTGATCCAAGGGTTATTTCTTTTACACTTTTTAAAACTTTTAGGAATAAACCGCCTAATGCATTCCATTGTTATATTATGAAAATATTCCCACAAGCAGTTAGAGCTACCATTTGATTCATAAATAGCAGTGAAGTTACAAAACGACCTTTCAAGAAAATCCAAAACACTAACATCATCGGCAGCTTGAAAGTTCGGATAAGTGATGCCCGATTTCTGCTGTGAGGTGCACGACGACATGCTCATGGACAGTATAATCATCTTGTGGTCTGATAAACCCTCTTCAACAAGGCAATCATTCACATATGAAGTCAAAGCGTTGGATAATAAAATTAAATCAAGTACAGAGGACCGTGTTGCACATACTCTAGTGAACTCATTTACAACCTGATGTAAATTGAAAGAGAATATTAAGTCGAGAAATAAGTCACAAGAAGCATCATGTGAGTCGACGGCCACATGCGAATGCCAATCAATAGCCGGAAGATTGAAATCACCTAGTAAGATGATATTGTCTTTTTCTCTAAAGTGGCTGTCCATGAATCTTCTTAGTTGCAAAATGTACTCAACAGAGGAATTTGGAGGTCTGTAGACCCCACCTATAAACACGGTGCGATTATTTAGTTTTGTTTTAATCCATACGGCCTCAATACCATCTGCTGCGTCCAGGGAACTATAATTAACGCCTTTCTTGACTAAGAAAGCAACTCCACCCCCTCTTCCATCACGATCCCTCCGAACCATTGAGTAACCGGGTGGAGCGATTTCAGTATCAGGTATAATTTCGTGCAACCATGTTTCCGTAATTAAAATAATATCAGGTTCGTGATCGATAACCAAGGCTTCAAGCATATGTGATTTATTTGATACACTTCGGGCATTTAAATTGATTATTTTAAAATTATCTTTCTGTCCCTGTGCCTGTCACTTATCACGTGTTGCATCATCATTTCCAAGCTTGCTTCTTTCGGCACGCGCTTCATTCCAGCAGTAAAGAGTATTGTTTACCTTCAGCTTATCAAAAACAAGTTTTACCTTCTTTCCTGCCTTTCTTTCTTCGATAGCAGAGTCCCAAAGTTTTTTTCTTATTCCCTGTACTCTTTTCGAGAAGTCCTCGCTGATACTGTAACCCGTATCCTTCAGTCTTGAGCACCTCTGCAAGACTTTCATTTTATCCCTATAGTCTGCCAGCCTAAGGATGACGGGGCGAGTTTTGCCAGAATTTTTTTTTCCTATCCTATGAATTCTCTCAATAGACGTTATGTTTACCTTTAGGGTAGAGCTAAAGATTTCTTCGTTTACTTTTTTTAGTAGAGTTTCTTCTTTTTCATTCTCATCTTCTGCTACTCCCCTTATGATAAGGTTGTTTCTTCTCGAACGATTTTCCAAATCGTCCACCTGATCAAGCAGACTAGATGATTTGTCACGACATTCAGCCACAATTGTTTCAAGAGTTGCGAGCCTGCTGCGAGTCTCATCTAAGCTTTGCACCTTAGTCTCAATAACAAGAAGCCGATTTTGCATGTCTAGAATTCTAGTTTCAAACGAATTTTGCTTTTCTTGAACCGCTGTTAGTTTAGACAAAATTTCTTTTTGATTCTGGAGCATTTCTTTGCATACGGCGTCCGTTATAGGCCCCGGATTCAGCTCGACATCGCCAGAAAGACTCAACAACAGACCCACAATAGAAAAACAGTCACATACACAGTCAGCCAAAACTTGTGGACACGGCAGCACTATAAGAGCTATGGAATCGCTACGGAAGCTATCCTTCCGGTCACCAACCTGCATGAACAGCGGTACGTCAGGCGTCATTGTCACGGCGATGCCACCGTGTCCACTGAAGCAGGTAGGCGATGGTCCCAGATTTAAAGCATACAGGCGGACCCTTGTGGGCATGCGTGTTGACGTCATCGTGCTCCCGGGTGGCTGTCCGAAATGATCGTCGATGTGACCAAGCTGCTGATTGCAGACACCCTCATGAAGCCGGAAGGGATCACCGCCCACACAGAAGGATGGCGGCAGGCCGGCATCGTAGCGAAGCTCGTCGCTTCCAGTTTGAAAAGATTCCGCGGCGCCTCCGGTTATGAAGCGTAGGCACGCGCAAAGGACCTGCATGAACAGCGGTACGTCAGGCGTCATTGTCACGGCGATGCCACCGTGTCCACTGAAGCAGGTAGGCGATGGTCCCAGATTTAAAGCATACAGGCGGACCCTTGTGGGCATGCGTGTTGACGTCATCGTGCTCCCGGGTGGCTGTCCGAAATGATCGTCGATGTGACCAAGCTGCTGATTGCAGACACCCTCATGAAGCCGGAAGGGATCACCGCCCACACAGAAGGATGGCGGCAGGCCGGCATCGTAGCGAAGCTCGTCGCTTCCAGTTTGAAAAGATTCCGCGGCGCCTCCGGTTATGAAGCGTAGGCACGCGCAAAGGACCTGCATGAACAGCGGTACGTCAGGCGTCATTGTCACGGCGATGCCACCGTGTCCACTCACCATTACAAGTCGGGAACTGCGATATCTAAAGTGAAAGCGCATGAAACCGTCGTAATCTTGTAGAAAACATTGTAAAGTAGCGAATAAAACGTTTTCTAACGATAGAAGTGCGAAGGTTAGGTTAGTTTGAGCTATGTAGCGTCGTGAAACCACCAAAAACGATGTCATCTAACGAGATAGTGTTGTTTTATTGCGAGTACGAAACTGCGATAGGTGAAATATTGTGAAAGCACACAAAATGGCATAAACTAGCCAGATACTGCGTCTTGTGTCGTTACAAGTGCGAAACTGCTTTATTGTGATATTCTCGTTAAAGCGCATGCAAGAATCGTGAAACCTTAAAGAACGATGTCATTTAGCGAGATACAGCGTTCTGTACTGTAATAAGTTGGTGAGAAACTGTGAGGTCAAGCAAATATCGTAATTGTGAACGAAACAGTGTAATTGAGCGTCTTTGGATACAAGTGTGAATGTTAGGTTAGGTTAAGATATGAACCGTCGTAAAAACGCATAAAAAAATGTCACTCAGTGAGATGCAGTGTTTTTCACCATTACAAGTCGGGAACTGCGATATCTAATGTGAAAGCGCTTGCAACCGTCGTCAGGTTAGGTTAGGTTAGGTTACGTTAGGTTAGGTTAGGTTAGGTTAGGTTTGGTTAGGTTAGGTTAGGTTAGGTTAGGGTATGTTAGGTAAGGTTTGGTTAGGTTAGGTTAGGTTAGGTTGGGTTAGGTAAGGTTAGGATAGGTTAAGATATGAACCGCGCTAAAACCGCATTAAACAATGTCACATAGTGAGATGCAGTGTTTTTCACCTTTACAAGTTGGGAACTGCGATATCTAATGTGAAAGCGCTTGAAACCGTCGTAATGTTGTAGAAAGCAATGTAAAGTAGCTAGTAAAACGTTTTCTAACGATAGAAGTGCGAAGGTTCGGTTAGTTTGAGCTAGGTAGCGTCGTGAAGCCACCAAAAACGATGTCATCTAACGAGATAGTGTTGTTTTATTGCGAGTACGAAACTGCGATAGGTGAAATATTGGGAAAGCACACAAAATGGCATGAACTAGCCAGATACTGCGTCTTGTGCCGTTACAAGTGCGAAACTGCTTTATTGTGATATTCTCGTTAAAGCGCATGCAAGTATCGTGAAACCTTAAAGAACGATGTCATTTAGCGAGATACAGCGTTCTGTACTGCAATAAGTTGGTGAAAAACTGTGAGGTTATGCAAATATCGTAATTGTGAACGAAACAGTGTAATAGAGCGTTTTTCAATACAAGTACGAATGTTAGGTTAGGTTAAGATATGAACCGTCGTAAAACCGCATTAAACAGTGTCACTTAGTGAGATGCAGTGTTTTTCACCATTACAAGTCGGGAACTGCGATATCTAATGTGAAAGCGCTTTCAAACGTCGTTAGGTTAGGTTACGTTAGGTTAGGTTAGGTTAGGTTACGTTAGGTTAGGTTTGGTTAGGTTAGGTTAGGTTAGGTTAGGTTATGTTAGGTTAGGTTGGGTTAGGTTAGGTTAGGTTAGGTTAAGATATGAACCGCGCTAAAACCGCATTAAACAATGTCACTTAGTGAGATGCAGTTTTTTTCACCTTTACAAGTTGAGAACTGCGATATCTAATGTGAAAGCGCTTGAAACCGTCGTAATGTTGTAGAAAGCAATCTAAAGTAGCGAGTAAAACGTTTTCTACGATAGAAGTGCGAAGGTTATGTTAGGTTGAGTTATGTTAGTTTAAGCTAGGTAGCGTCGTGAAACCACCAAAAACGACGTCATCTAACGAGATAGTGTTGTTTTATTGCGAGTACGAAACTGCGATAGGTAAAATGTTGTGAAAGCACACAAAACGGCATGAACAAGCCAAATACTGCGTGTTGTACCGTTACAAGTGCGAAACTGCTATATTGTGACACTCTCGGTAAAGCGCATGCAAGTATCGTGAAACCTTAAAGAACGATGTCATTTAGCGAGATACAGCGTTCTGTACTGTAATAATCATAGGGGTACTTTTACAGCGCAAACACGACACACCACAAAGAAAGAGACGACACACACAAGCGCTGACTATCAACTGAATTTATTTCGGGAAAAGTCAATGCATATATACCTCCAAGGCAACCATACCGCACATGCGCCACGCAATCGACAAAAAAGGTACACAGAAAAGTGTAATCTGAGATGAAAAAAGATGCAGCATATTACATACGCGATGAAATGAAATCAAACTCAGATGGGTGCAGGGTCAGAGACGTGTCACTTATGCAAAGATGAGCACTTTTTCTGATATGATAGGCTTCCAAAGCCAGCAGCGCATGCTCATTGCTGCTCCTGCCAAGAATCGACGTCCCTTCAAATCGTGCCTCACAATTGCAGCAAGCGTTAATATGAGCCACAAGATGGGCTCCTTTATCCACATTCTTGTTAATCTTTTGTGAGTGTTCCCTGAGCCGCTCGTTGATGCATCTTCCAGTTTTCCCGACGTAGAACTTACCACACGAGAGCGGGATGGCATATACCACGCCGACGGCACACGGGACGTAGGTCACACCGTGTCGTATTTTGCACCCTCCTCTGCTCATACCGCAGGTGCGGGAGCACAGCTTGGAAAGCTTGTTCGGGGCAGACAGCGCCAAAGGGACACCATGTCTGCCTGCCACTTTCTTGAGCTGATGGGAGATACGATGCATATAGGGGACCACCACAGGCCTCACTTTGTCCTGTACGGCGTCCGCCCGCTTGGTGGATTTCTTTTTCTGGACGAGCGTTTCCGCCACTGCAGTCAAGAGCGACTTGGGGAACCCAGCTGCCAAAAGTCGGCTGATCTGATTTGTGAAGCTATCTTGCATCTTGTGGGTGCATGATTTTCTAAGAGCCGCTTCCATGGCCGACATCGCAATTCCTCTTTTTACAATTTTCGAATGTGCAGACTTAAAAGGTAACAAGTCCTTATTTGCCCGTGGATGGTAGGACCAACACACGTGACGTTCACAAAACTCGAGCCTTAATTCTAAAAACTGTAAAACACCTTTCTGCGGGAGCTCAAAAGTAAAAACAAGACCTCGTCCGTGTCGGCTAAAATCGTCTAAAATCTTAGTCACCGTGTCCTGGTAGGAGGAGTCTAGAGATAATAAGACCAAAAAATCATCGACGTACCTGAAAACCTTTACAATCTTTCTCGCGCTAAAACATTTGCTTAAAGAACTATCCACATTTGCTAAAAAAATATCTACAAGTAGAGGCGCCAGACAGGACCCGATACATATGCCATTACGCTGCAAATATGGCTGGTCATTAAAAACGATAAAAGTGACCTTAAGATAATACTCTAAAAGGCTCAAGAAATTGCTCAAAGAAACACCTACAAAATTCTGGAAAGGCACAGCCCCGTAGCCCTCAATGCATGCTTGCACTGAAGACATAAGCTCATGCTGGGGTACAGAATAAAACAAATCTTCTATGTCAACAGAGAAACCATATCCCACATTAGTATTCCCACTCAAGAACTGCACCACATCATCTGCATTTTTCGCACGAAAGGGATCATTGTACACTAGCGACTTCAATTTCTTCTGCAAAAACAGGCTAACATTGTGTTGCCAGCACCCCGTTTCACTGACGATGGTTCTAAAAGGTACTTCTGTCTTATGGGTCTTGGCGGTGAAAAACACAGTCAAAGAGTTGCCTCTGCTATTCTCTATGCTTTTCGCAATAGATGTTAATCCCAATTTTTTACAAAATTCAACAAACTTTGTTTTCACACGAACCTCTCGCTTTCCAACGGGAACAAAGTTTTTAGACACAGCCTGCAGGGCTTTCTCGCTAAAAATGCCTTTTTCAACTACAACAAAGCCTCCCTCTTTATCAGCCTGCATGAGGCAGAGGTCGTTCGCTCTCAGAAAGGACAACGTGCGCCTAACACTACCATCTGAATGCCGGGGTGGGCCTTTTGGCACAGACTTGTCTAAACTTACTACGCCCTCAAGTAGGCATTGATCGCGGGACTCTTGCTTGGCTTTAGAAGCGATATTTCTATTTATTGCAATCAGATCATGCGCAGGAATATGCGAAGGTATACAAAATTTAGGACCTTTCGCCAGCAAGCGTTCTACGTCATCAGGCAGGTTAGCATTTCCAATCACCTTCACTTTTTTCTTTACAGCAGGAACAGTTTTTTCTCCAGAGCGGCACAAAATTCTCACCATAATGTTCCAATTTGCTTCCGTTAGTTGAGCCGCTAGTCGAACACGAGATTGGTACTTCTTAAGAGCCAGCCACTCAGGATCAGTTGAATGGCAAAGCGCCCAAAGCCAGTCCTGGAAGATTCGCACTTGCCGCCATAGTTCCGAACGTAATAATTTGCACAGTCTCTTGACATGGGTCCAGGACGGGGTCACAGAGCCGAAAAACGCTCTCACATCTGTCGGCACAAGACCCTTACGCAGGCAGAAACCATACAGTCTAGCTCGGCACGTCGAAAGTACGATGTGGCTGAGGAGTGCATTGACGACAGCAGAAGAAGAAACACACGGAGAAGACACGCAGAAAGAGGGACCCACTGTACTAGAAAGGTACTTCAGTAAAACTTCTTTTGGGCCTAGTTGGTTCATAATCATAGGGGTACTTTTACAGCGCAAACACGACACACCACAAAGAAAGAGACGACACACACAAGCGCTGACTATCAACTGAATTTATTTCGGGAAAAGTCAATGCATATATACCTCCAAGGCAACCATACCGCACATGCGCCACGCAATCGACAAAAAAGGTACACAGAAAAGTGTAATCTGAGATGAAAAAAGATGCAGCATATTACATACGCGATGAAATGAAATCAAACTCAGATGGGTGCAGGGTCAGAGACGTGTCACTTATGCAAAGATGAGCACTTTTTCTGATATGATAGGCTTCCAAAGCCAGCAGCGCATGCTCATTGCTGCTCCTGCCAAGAATCGACGTCCCTTCAAATCGTGCCTCACAATTGCAGCAAGCGTTAATATGAGCCACAAGATGGGCTCCTTTATCCACATTCTTGTTAATCTTTTGTGAGTGTTCCCTGAGCCGCTCGTTGATGCATCTTCCAGTTTTCCCGACGTAGAACTTACCACACGAGAGCGGGATGGCATATACCACGCCGACGGCACACGGGACGTAGGTCACACCGTGTCGTATTTTGCACCCTCCTCTGCTCATACCGCAGGTGCGGGAGCACAGCTTGGAAAGCTTGTTCGGGGCAGACAGCGCCAAAGGGACACCATGTCTGCCTGCCACTTTCTTGAGCTGATGGGAGATACGATGCATATAGGGGACCACCACAGGCCTCACTTTGTCCTGTACGGCGTCCGCCCGCTTGGTGGATTTCTTTTTCTGGACGAGCGTTTCCGCCACTGCAGTCAAGAGCGACTTGGGGAACCCAGCTGCCAAAAGTCGGCTGATCTGATTTGTGAAGCTATCTTGCATCTTGTGGGTGCATGATTTTCTAAGAGCCGCTTCCATGGCCGACATCGCAATTCCTCTTTTTACAATTTTCGAATGTGCAGACTTAAAAGGTAACAAGTCCTTATTTGCCCGTGGATGGTAGGACCAACACACGTGACGTTCACAAAACTCGAGCCTTAATTCTAAAAACTGTAAAACACCTTTCTGCGGGAGCTCAAAAGTAAAAACAAGACCTCGTCCGTGTCGGCTAAAATCGTCTAAAATCTTAGTCACCGTGTCCTGGTAGGAGGAGTCTAGAGATAATAAGACCAAAAAATCATCGACGTACCTGAAAACCTTTACAATCTTTCTCGCGCTAAAACATTTGCTTAAAGAACTATCCACATTTGCTAAAAAAATATCTACAAGTAGAGGCGCCAGACAGGACCCGATACATATGCCATTACGCTGCAAATATGGCTGGTCATTAAAAACGATAAAAGTGACCTTAAGATAATACTCTAAAAGGCTCAAGAAATTGCTCAAAGAAACACCTACAAAATTCTGGAAAGGCACAGCCCCGTAGCCCTCAATGCATGCTTGCACTGAAGACATAAGCTCATGCTGGGGTACAGAATAAAACAAATCTTCTATGTCAACAGAGAAACCATATCCCACATTAGTATTCCCACTCAAGAACTGCACCACATCATCTGCATTTTTCGCACGAAAGGGATCATTGTACACTAGCGACTTCAATTTCTTCTGCAAAAACAGGCTAACATTGTGTTGCCAGCACCCCGTTTCACTGACGATGGTTCTAAAAGGTACTTCTGTCTTATGGGTCTTGGCGGTGAAAAACACAGTCAAAGAGTTGCCTCTGCTATTCTCTATGCTTTTCGCAATAGATGTTAATCCCAATTTTTTACAAAATTCAACAAACTTTGTTTTCACACGAACCTCTCGCTTTCCAACGGGAACAAAGTTTTTAGACACAGCCTGCAGGGCTTTCTCGCTAAAAATGCCTTTTTCAACTACAACAAAGCCTCCCTCTTTATCAGCCTGCATGAGGCAGAGGTCGTTCGCTCTCAGAAAGGACAACGTGCGCCTAACACTACCATCTGAATGCCGGGGTGGGCCTTTTGGCACAGACTTGTCTAAACTTACTACGCCCTCAAGTAGGCATTGATCGCGGGACTCTTGCTTGGCTTTAGAAGCGATATTTCTATTTATTGCAATCAGATCATGCGCAGGAATATGCGAAGGTATACAAAATTTAGGACCTTTCGCCAGCAAGCGTTCTACGTCATCAGGCAGGTTAGCATTTCCAATCACCTTCACTTTTTTCTTTACAGCAGGAACAGTTTTTTCTCCAGAGCGGCACAAAATTCTCACCATAATGTTCCAATTTGCTTCCGTTAGTTGAGCCGCTAGTCGAACACGAGATTGGTACTTCTTAAGAGCCAGCCACTCAGGATCAGTTGAATGGCAAAGCGCCCAAAGCCAGTCCTGGAAGATTCGCACTTGCCGCCATAGTTCCGAACGTAATAATTTGCACAGGGAGGCTTTGTTGTAGTTGAAAAAGGCATTTTTAGCGAGAAAGCCCTGCAGGCTGTGTCTAAAAACTTTGTTCCCGTTGGAAAGCGAGAGGTTCGTGTGAAAACAAAGTTTGTTGAATTTTGTAAAAAATTGGGATTAACATCTATTGCGAAAAGCATAGAGAATAGCAGAGGCAACTCTTTGACTGTGTTTTTCACCGCCAAGACCCATAAGACAGAAGTACCTTTTAGAACCATCGTCAGTGAAACGGGGTGCTGGCAACACATTGTTAGCCTGTTTTTGCAGAAGAAATTGAAGTCGCTAGTGTACAATGATCCCTTTCGTGCGAAAAATGCAGATGATGTGGTGCAGTTCTTGAGTGGGAATACTAATGTGGGATATGGTTTCTCTGTTGACATAGAAGATTTGTTTTATTCTGTACCCCAGCATGAGCTTATGTCTTCAGTGCAAGCATGCATTGAGGGCTACGGGGCTGTGCCTTTCCAGAATTTTGTAGGTGTTTCTTTGAGCAATTTCTTGAGCCTTTTAGAGTATTATCTTAAGGTCACTTTTATCGTTTTTAATGACCAGCCATATTTGCAGCGTAATGGCATATGTATCGGGTCCTGTCTGGCGCCTCTACTTGTAGATATTTTTTTAGCAAATGTGGATAGTTCTTTAAGCAAATGTTTTAGCGCGAGAAAGATTGTAAAGGTTTTCAGGTACGTCGATGATTTTTTGGTCTTATTATCTCTAGACTCCTCCTACCAGGACACGGTGACTAAGATTTTAGACGATTTTAGCCGACACGGACGAGGTCTTGTTTTTACTTTTGAGCTCCCGCAGAAAGGTGTTTTACAGTTTTTAGAATTAAGGCTCGAGTTTTGTGAACGTCACGTGTGTTGGTCCTACCATCCACGGGCAAATAAGGACTTGTTACCTTTTAAGTCTGCACATTCGAAAATTGTAAAAAGAGGAATTGCGATGTCGGCCATGGAAGCGGCTCTTAGAAAATCATGCACCCACAAGATGCAAGATAGCTTCACAAATCAGATCAGCCGACTTTTGGCAGCTGGGTTCCCCAAGTCGCTCTTGACTGCAGTGGCGGAAACGCTCGTCCAGAAAAAGAAATCCACCAAGCGGGCGGACGCCGTACAGGACAAAGTGAGGCCTGTGGTGGTCCCCTATATGCATCGTATCTCCCATCAGCTCAAGAAAGTGGCAGGCAGACATGGTGTCCCTTTGGCGCTGTCTGCCCCGAACAAGCTTTCCAAGCTGTGCTCCCGCACCTGCGGTATGAGCAGAGGAGGGTGCAAAATACGACACGGTGTGACCTACGTCCCGTGTGCCGTCGGCGTGGTATATGCCATCCCGCTCTCGTGTGGTAAGTTCTACGTCGGGAAAACTGGAAGATGCATCAACGAGCGGCTCAGGGAACACTCACAAAAGATTAACAAGAATGTGGATAAAGGAGCCCATCTTGTGGCTCATATTAACGCTTGCTGCAATTGTGAGGCACGATTTGAAGGGACGTCGATTCTTGGCAGGAGCAGCAATGAGCATGCGCTGCTGGCTTTGGAAGCCTATCATATCAGAAAAAGTGCTCATCTTTGCATAAGTGACACGTCTCTGACCCTGCACCCATCTGAGTTTGATTTCATTTCATCGCGTATGTAATATGCTGCATCTTTTTTCATCTCAGATTACACTTTTCTGTGTACCTTTTTTGTCGATTGCGTGGCGCATGTGCGGTATGGTTGCCTTGGAGGTATATATGCATTGACTTTTCCCGAAATAAATTCAGTTGATAGTCAGCGCTTGTGTGTGTCGTCTCTTTCTTTGTGGTGTGTCGTGTTTGCGCTGTAAAAGTACCCCTATGATTATGAACCAACTAGGCCCAAAAGAAGTTTTACTGATGTACTGTAATAAGTTGGTGAGAAACTGTGAGGTCAAGCAAATATCGTAATTGTGAACGAAACAGTGTAATTGAGCGTCTTTAGATACAAGTGCGAATGTTAGGTTAGGTTGACATATCCACCGTCGTAAAACCGCATTAAACAATGTCACTTAGTGAGATGTAGTGTTTTTCAACATTACAAGTCGGCAACTACGATATCTAATGTGAAAGCGCATGAAACCGTCGTAATCTTGTAGAAAACATTGTAAAGTTGCGAGTAAAACGTTTTCTAACGATAGAAGTGCGAAGGTTAGGTTAGGTTAGGTTAGTTTAAGCTAGGTAGCGTCGCGAAACTACCAAAAACGACGTCATCTAACGAGATAGTGTTGTTTTATTGCGAGTATTAAACTGCGATAGGTGAAATGTGAAAGCACACAAAACGGCATGAACAAGCCAAATACTGCGTGTTCTACCGTTACAAGTGCGCAACTGCTATATTGTGATATTCTCGTTCAAGCGCATGCAAGCATCGTGAAACCTTAAAGAACAATGTCATTTAGCGAGATACAGCGTTCTGTACTGCAATAAGTTGGTGAAAAACTGTGAGGTTATGCAAATATCGTAATTGTGAACGAAACAGTGTAATAGAGCGTTTTTCAATACAAGTACGAATGTTAGGTTAGGTTAAGATATGAACCGTCGTAAAACCGCATTAAACAATGTCACTTAGTGAGATCCAGTGTTTTTCACCATTACAAGCCGGGAACTGCGATATCTAATGTGAAAGCGCTTGCAAACGTCGTTAGGTTAGGTTAGGTTACGTTACGTTAGGTTAGGTTAGGTTAGGTTAGGTTAGGTTAGGTTAGGTTATGTTAGGTTAGGTTGGGTTAGGTTAGGTTAGGTTACGTTAGGTTGAGGTATGAACCGTCGTAAAACCGCATTAAACAATGTCACTTAGTGAGATGCAGTGTTTTTCACCTTTACAATTTGGGAACTGCGATATCTAATGTGAAAGCGCTTGAAACCGTCGTAATGTTGTAGAAAGCAATGTAAAGTAGCGAGTAAAACGTTTTCTAACGATAGAAGTGCGAAGGTTATGTTAGGTTGAGTTTTGTTAGTTTAAGCTAGGTAGCGTCGTGAAACCACCAAAAACGACGTCATCTAACGAGATAGTGTTGTTTTATTGCGAGTACGAAACTGCGATAGGTAAAATGTTGTGAAAGCACACAAAACGGCATTAACAAGCCAAATACTGCGTGTTGTACCGTTACAAGTGCGAAACTGCTATGTTAACATTCTCGGTAAAGCGCATGCAAGTATCGTGAAACCTTAAAGAACGATGTCATTTAGCGAGATACAGCGTTCTGTACTGCAATAAGTTGGTGCACAACGTTGAGGTTATGCAAATATCGTAATTGTGAACGAAACAGTGTAATAGAGCGTTTTTCAATACAAGTACGAATGTTAGGTTAGGTTGACATATCAACCATCGTAAAACCGCATTAAACAATGTCACTTAGTGAGATGTAGTGTTTTTCAACATTACAAGTCGGGAACTACAATATCTAATGTGAAAGCGCATGAAACCGTCGTAATCTTGTAGAAAACATTGTAAAGTTGCGAGTAAAACGTTTTCTAACGATAGAAGTGCGAAGGTTAGCTTGAGTTATGTTAGTTTAAGCTATGTAGCGTCGTGAGACCACCAAAAAGGACGTCATCTAACGAGATAGTGTTGTTTTATTGCATGTACGAAACTGCAATAGGTGAAATGTTGTGAAAGTACACAAAACGGCATGAACAAGCCAAATACTGCGTGTTCTACCGTTACAAGTGCGAAACTGCTATATTGTGATATTCTCGTTAAAGCGCATGCAAGCATCGTGAAACCTTAAAGAACAATGTCATTTAGCGAGATACAGCGTTCTGTACTGCAATAAGTTGGTGAAAAACTGTGAGGTTATGCAAATATCGTAATTGTGAACGAAACAGTGTAATAGAGCGTTTTTCAATACAAGTACGAATGTTAGGTTAGGTTAAGATATGAACCGTCGTAAAACCGCACTAAACAATGTCACTTAGTGAGATGCAGTGTTTTTCACCATTACAAGTCGGGAACTGCGATATCTAATGTGAAAGCGCTTGCAAACGTCGTTAGGTTAGGTTAGGTTAGGTTAGGTTAGGTTACGTTAGGTTAGGTTTGGTTAGGTTAGGTTAGGTTAGGTTAGGTTAGGTTATGTTAGGCTAGGTTGGGTTAGGTTAGGTTAGGTTACGTTAGGTTAAGGTATGAACCGTCGTAAAACCGCAATAAACAATGTCACTTAGTGAGATGCAGTGTTTTTCACCTTTACAAGTTGGGAACTGCGATATCTAATGTGAAAGCGCTTGAAACCGTCGTAATGTTGCAGAAAGCAATGTAAAGTAGCGAGTAAAACGTTTTCTAACGATAGAAGTGCGAAACTTAGGTTATGTTAGTTTAAGCTAGGTAGCGTCGTGAAACCACCAAAAACGACGTCATCTAACGAGATAGTGTTGTTTTATTGCGAGTACGAAACTGCGATAGGTAAAATGTTGTGAAAGCACACAAAACGGCATGAACAAGCCAAATACTGCGTGTTGTACCGTTACAAGTGCGAAACTGCTATGTTTTGACATTCTCGGTAAAGCGCATGCAAGTATCGTGAAACCTTAAAGAACGATGTCATTTAGCGAGATACAGCGTTCTGTACTGTAATAAGTTGGTGAGAAACTGTGAGGTCAAGCAAATATCGTAATTGTGAACGAAACAGTGTAATTGAGCGTCTTTAGATACAAGTGCGAATGTTAGGTTAGGTTGACATATCAACCGTCGTAAAACCGCATTAAACAATGTCACTTAGTGAGATGCAGTGTTTTTCACCATTAAAAGTCGGGAACTGCGATATCTAATGTGAAAGCGCTTGCAACCGTCGTTAGGTTAGGTTAGGTTAGGTTAGGTAAGGTTAGGTTACGTTAGGTTAGGTTAGGTTAGGTTTGGTTAGGTTAGGTTAGGTTAGGTTAGGTTAGGGATGTTAGGTAAGGTTTGGTTAGGTTAGGTTAGGTTAGGTTGGGTTAGGTAAGGTTAGGTTAGGTTAAGATATGAACCGCGCTAAAACCGCATTAAACAATGTCACTTAGTGAGATGCTGTGTTTTTCACCATTACAAGTCGGGAACTGCGATATCTAATGTGAAAGCGCATGAAACCGTCGTAATCTTGCAGAAAACATTGTAAAGTAGCGAATAAAACGTTTTCTAACGATAGAAGTGCGAAGGTTCGGTTAGTTTGAGCTAGGTAGCGTCGTGAAGCCACCAAAAACGATGTCATCTAACGAGATAGTGTTGTTTTATTGCGAGTACGAAACTGCGATAGGTGAAATATTGGGAAAGCACACAAAATGGCATGAACTAGCCAGATACTGCGTCTTGTGCCGTTACAAGTGCGAAACTGCTTTATTGTGATATTCTCGTTGAAGCGCATGCAAGTATCGTGAAACCTTAAAGAACGATGTCATTTAGCGAGATACAGCGTTCTGTACTGTAATAAGTTGGTGAGAAACTGTGAGGTCAAGCAAATATCGTAATTGTGAACGAAACAGTGTAATTGAGCGTATTTAGATACAAGTGCGAATGTTAGGTTAGGTTGAGATATCAACCGTCGTAAAACCGCATTAAACAATGTCACTTAGTGAGATGTAGTGTTTTTCAACATTACAAGTCGGGAACTACGATATCTAATGTGAAAGCGCATGAAACCGTCGTAATCTTGTAGAAAACATTGTAAAGTTGCGAGTAAAACGTTTTCTAACGATAGAAGTGCGAAGGTTAGCTTGAGTTATGTTAGTTTAAGCTATGTAGCGTCGTGAGACCACCAAAAAGGACGTCATCTAACGAGATAGTGTTGTTTTATTGCATGTACGAAACTGCAATAGGTGAAATGTTGTGAAAGTACACAAAACGGCTTGAACAAGCCAGATACTGCGTGTTGTACCGTTACAAGTGCGAAACTGCTATAATGTGATATTCTCGTTAAAGCGCATGCAAGCATCGTGAAACCTTAAAGAACGATGTCATTTAGCGAGATACAGCGTTCTGTACTGCAATAAGTTGGTGAAAAACTGTGAGGTTATGCAAATATCGTAATTGTGAACGAAACAGTGTAATAGAGCGTTTTTCAATACAAGTACGAATGTTAGGTTAGGTTAAGATATGAACCGTCGTAAAACCGCATTAAACAATGTCACTTAGTGAGATGCAGTGTTTTTCACCATTACAAGTCGGGAACTGCGATATCTAATGTGAAAGCGCTTGCAAACGTCGTTAGGTTAGGTTAGGTTAGGTTAGGTTAGGTTAGGTTAGGTTAGGTTTGGTTAGGTTAGGTTAGGTTAGGTTAGGTTATGTTAGGTTAGGTTGGGTTAGGTTAGGTAAGGTTACGTTAGGTTAAGGTATGAACCGTCGTAAAACCGCATTAAACAATGTCACTTAGTGAGATGCAGTGTTTTTCACCTTTACAAGTTGGGAACTGCGATATCTAATGTGAAAGCGCTTGAAACCGTCGTATTGTTGTAGAAAGCAATGTAAAGTAGCTAGTAAAACGTTTTCTAACGATAGAAGTGCGAAGGTTATGTTAGGTTGAGTTATGTTAGTTTAAGCTGCGTAGCGTCGTGAAACCACCAAAAACGACGTCATCTAACGAGATAGTGTTGTTTTATTGCGAGTATTAAACTGCGATAGGCGAAATGTTGTGAAAGCACACAAAACGGCATGAACAAGCCAAATACTGCGTGTTCTACCGTTACAAGTGCGAAACTGCTATATTGTGATATTCTCGGTAAAGCGCATGCAAGTATCGTGAAACCTTAAAGAACGATGTCATTTAGCGAGATACAGCGTTCTGTACTGTAATAAGTTGGTGAGAAACTGTGAGGTCAAGCAAATATCGTAATTGTGAACGAAACAGTGTAATTGAGCGTCTTTAGATACAAGTGCGAATGTTAGGTTAGGTTGATATATCAACCGTCGTAAAACCGCATTAAACAATGTCACTTAGTGAGATGTAGTGTTTTTCAACATTACAAGTCGGGAACTACGATATCTAATGTGAAAGCGCATGAAACCGTCGTAATCTTGTAGAAAACATTGTAAAGTTGCGAGTAAAACGTTTTCTAACGATAGAAGTGCGAAGGTTAGGTTAGGTTAGGTTAGTTTAAGCTAGGTAGCGTCGTGAAACTACCAAAAACGACGTCATCTAACGAGATAGTGTTGTTTTATAGCGAGTATTAAACTGCGATAGGTGAAATGTTGTGAAAGCACACAAAACGGCATGAACAAGCCAAATACTGCGTTTTCTACCGTTACAAGTGCGAAACTGCTATATTGTGATATTCTCGTTAAAGCGCATGCAAGCATCGTGAAACCTTAAAGAAATATGTCATTTAGCGAGATACAACGTTCTGTACTGCAATAAGTTGGTGAAAAACTGTGAGGTTATGCAAATATCGTAATTGTGAACAAAACAGTGTAATAAAGTGTTTTTAGATACAAGTGCGAATGTTAGGTTAGGTTAAGATATGAACCGTCGTAAAACCGCATTAAACAATGTCAATTAGTGAGATGCAGTGTTTTTCACCATTAAAAGTCGGGAACTGCGATATCTAATGTGAAAGCGCTTGCAACCGTCGTTAGGTTAGGTTAGGTTAGGTTTTGTTAGGTTAGGTTAGGTTAGGTTAGATTAGGTTAGGTTGGGTTGAGTTGGGTTAGGTTAGGTTAGGTTAGGTTAGGTTGGGTTAGGTTAGGTTAGGTTAGGTTACGTTAGGTTAGGTTAGGTTAGGTTACGTTAGGTTAGGTTAGGTTAGGTTACGTTAGGTTAGGTTAGGTTAGGTAAGGATAATTTGGTTAGGTTAGGTAAGATTAGGTTAGGTTAGGTTGGGTTGGGTGTTGTTGGGTTGGGTGTTGTTGGGTTGGGTTGGGTTGGCTTAGGTTGGGTTAGGTTAGGTTAGGTTACGTTAGGTTAGGTTAGGTTAGGTTACGTTAGGGTATGTAAGGTTAGGTTAGGTTACGTTAGGTTAGGTTAGGTCAGGTAAGGTTAGGTTACGTTAGAATAGGTTAGGTTAGGTTAGGTTACGTTAGGTTAGGTTAAGTTAGGTTAGGTTAGGTTTGGTTAGGTTTGGTTAGGTTAGCTTAGGTTAGGTTAGGTTGGGTTGGGTTGGGTTGGGTTGGGTTAGGTTAGGTTAGGTTAGGTTAGGTTGGGTTGGGTTAGGTTAGGTTAGGTTACGTTAGGTTAGGTTTGGTTAGGTTAGGTTAGGTTAGGTTAGGTTATGTTAGGTTAGGTTGGGTTAGGTTAGGTAAGGTTACGTTAGGTTAAGGTATGAACCGTCGTAAAACCGCATTAAACAATGTCACATAGTGAGATGCAGTGTTTTTCACCTTTACAAGTTGGGAACTGCGATATCTAATGTGAAAGCGCTTGAAACCGTCGTAATGTTGTAGAAAGCAATGTAAAGTAGCTAGTAAAACGTTTTCTAACGATAGAAGTGCGAAGGTTCGGTTAGTTTGAGCTAGGTAGCGTCGTGAAGCCACCAAAAACGATGTCATCTAACGAGATAGTGTTGTTTTATTGCGAGTACGAAACTGCGATAGGTGAAATATTGGGAAAGCACACAAAATGGCATGAACTAGCCAGATACTGCGTCTTGTGCCGTTACAAGTGCGAAACTGCTTTATTGTGATATTCTCGTTAAAGCGCATGCAAGTATCGTGAAACCTTAAAGAACGATGTCATTTAGCGAGATACAGCGTTCTGTACTGCAATAAGTTGGTGAAAAACTGTGAGGTTATGCAAATATCGTAATTGTGAACGAAACAGTGTAATAGAGCGTTTTTCAATACAAGTACGAATGTTAGGTTAGGTTAAGATATGAACCGTCGTAAAACCGCATTAAACAGTGTCACTTAGTGAGATGCAGTGTTTTTCACCATTACAAGTCGGGAACTGCGATATCTAATGTGAAAGCGCTTTCAAACGTCGTTAGGTTAGGTTACGTTAGGTTAGGTTAGGTTAGGTTACGTTAGGTTAGGTTTGGTTAGGTTAGGTTAGGTTAGGTTATGTTAGGTTAGGTTGGGTTAGGTTAGGTTAGGTTAGGTTAAGATATGAACCGCGCTAAAACCGCATTAAACAATGTCACTTAGTGAGATGCAGTTTTTTTCACCTTTACAAGTTGAGAACTGCGATATCTAATGTGAAAGCGCTTGAAACCGTCGTAATGTTGTAGAAAGCAATCTAAAGTAGCGAGTAAAACGTTTTCTACGATAGAAGTGCGAAGGTTATGTTAGGTTGAGTTATGTTAGTTTAAGCTAGGTAGCGTCGTGAAACCACCAAAAACGACGTCATCTAACGAGATAGTGTTGTTTTATTGCGAGTACGAAACTGCGATAGGTAAAATGTTGTGAAAGCACACAAAACGGCATGAACAAGCCAAATACTGCGTGTTGTACCGTTACAAGTGCGAAACTGCTATATTGTGACACTCTCGGTAAAGCGCATGCAAGTATCGTGAAACCTTACAGAACGATGTCATTTAGCGAGATACAGCGTTCTGTACTGCAATAAGTTGGTGAAAAACTGTGAGGTTATGCAAATATCGTAATTGTGAACGAAACAGTGTAATAGAGCGTTTTTCAATACAAGTACGAATGTTAGGTTAGGTTAAGATATGAACCGTCGTAAAACCGCATTAAACAATGTCACTTAGTGAGATCCAGTGTTTTTCACCATTACAAGCCGGGAACTGCGATATCTAATGTGAAAGCGCTTCCAAACGTCGTTAGGTTAGGTTAGGTTACGTTACGTTAGGTTAGGTTAGGTTAGGTTAGGTTAGGTTAGGTTATGTTAGGTTGGGTTAGGTTAGGTTAGGTTACGTTAGGTTGAGGTATGAACCGTCGTAAAACCGCATTAAACAATGTCACTTAGTGAGATGCAGTGTTTTTCACCTTTACAATTTGGGAACTGCGATATCTAATGTGAAAGCGCTTGAAACCGTCGTAATGTTGTAGAAAGCAATGTAAAGTAGCGAGTAAAACGTTTTCTAACGATAGAAGTGCGAAGGTTATGTTAGGTTGAGTTATGTTAGTTTAAGCTAGGTAGCGTCGTGAAACCACCAAAAACGACGTCATCTAACGAGATAGTGTTGTTTTATTGCGAGTACGAAACTGCGATAGGTAAAATGTTGTGAAAGCACACAAAACGGCATTAACAAGCCAAATACTGCGTGTTGTACCGTTACAAGTGCGAAACTGCTATGTTAACATTCTCGGTAAAGCGCATGCAAGTATCGTGAAACCTTAAAGAACGATGTCATTTAGCGAGATACAGCGTTCTGTACTGTAATAAGTTGGTGAGAAACTGTGAGGTCAAGCAAATATCGTAATTGTGAACAAAACAGTGTAATTGAGCGTCTTTAGATACAAGTGCGAATGTTAGGTTAGGTTGACATATCAACCGTCGTAAAACCGCATTAAACAATGTCACTTAGTGAGATGTAGTGTTTTTCAACATTACAAGTTGGCAACTACGATATCTAATGTGAAAGCGCATGAAACCGTCGTAATCTTGTCAAAAACATTGTAAAGTTGCGAGTAAAACGTTTTCTAACGATAGAAGTGCGAAGGTTAGGTTAGGTTAGGTTAGTTTAAGCTAGGTAGCGTCGTGAAACTACCAAAAACGACGTCATCTAACGAGATAGTGTTGTTTTATTGCGAGTATTAAACTGCGATAGGTGAAATGTTGTGAAAGCACACAAAACGGCATGAACAAGCCAAATACTGCGTGTTCTACCGTTACAAGTGCGAAACTGCTATATTGTGATATTCTCGTTAAAGCGCATGCAAGCATCGTGAAACCTTAAAGAACAATGTCATTTAGCGAGATACAGCGTTCTGTACTGCAATAAGTTGGTGAAAAACTGTGAGGTTATGCAAATATCGTAATTGTGAACAAAACAGTGTAATAGAGCGTTTTTAGATACAAGTGTGAATGTCAGGTTAGGTTAAGATATGAACCGTCGTAAAACCACATTAAACAATGTCCCTTAGTGAGATGCAGTGTTTTTCACCATTACAAGTCGGGAACTGCGATATCTAATGTGAATGCGCTTGCAAACGTCGTTAGGTTAGGTTAGGTTAGGTTAGGTTAGGTTAGGTTATGTTAGGTTAGGTTGGGTTAGGTTAGGTTAGGTTACGTTAGGTTAAGGTATGAACCGTCGTAAAACCGCATTACACAATGTCACTTAGTGAGATGCAGTGTTTTTCACCTTTACAAGTTGGGAACTGCAATATCTAATGTGAAAGCGCTTGAAACCGTCGTAATGTTGTAGAAAGCAATGTAAAGTAGCGAGTAAAACGTTTTCTAACGATAGAAGTGCGAAGGTTATGTTAGGTTGAGTTATGTTAGTTTAAGCTATGTAGCGTCGTGAAACCACCAAAAACGACGTCATCTAACGAGATAGTGTTGTTTTATTGCGAGTACGAAACTGCGATAGGTAAAATGTTGTGAAAGCACACAAAACGGCATGAACAAGCCAAATAATTCGTGTTGTACCGTTACAAGTGCGAAACTGCTATGTTGTGACATTCTCGTTAAAGCGCATGCAAGCATCGTGAAACCTTAAAGAACGATGTCATTTAGCGAGATACAGCGTTCTGTACTGCAATAAGTTGGTGAAAAACTGTGAGGTTATGCAAATATCGTAATTGTGAACGAAACAGTGTAATAGAGCGTTTTTCAATACAAGTACGAATGTTAGGTTATGTTAAGATATGAACCGTCGTAAAACCGCATTAAACAATGTCACTTAGTGAGATGCAGTGTTTTTCACCATTACAAGTCGGGAACTGCGATATCTAATGTGAAAGCGCTTGCAAACGTCGTTAGGTTAGGTTAGGTTAGGTTAGGTTGGGTTAGGTTAGGTTAGGTTAGGTTAGGTTAAGATATGAACCGCGCTAAAACCGCATTAAACAATGTCACTTAGTGAGATGCAGTGTTTTTCACCATTACAAGTCGGGAACTGCGATATCTAATGTGAAAGCGCTTGCAAACGTCGTTAGGTTAGGTTAGGTTAGGTTAGGTTAGGTTAGGTTAGGTTGGGTTAGGTTAGGTTAGGTTAGGTTAGGTTAAGATATGAACCGCGCTAAAACCGCATTAAACAATGTCACTTAGTGAGGTGCTGTGTTTGTTTGTTGTTTGTTTGTTTATTAATACTGTCAACCCCAGCTGGGGTTTTTACAGGAGTGGAAAACAAATGAAAGAAATGGTCATGAAATACGTTACAAAATAGAGACATACAGCGAACACAGGTATTTACACTAAAAGACAAAGTTAAACACAGGCATGTGCACTTGCATTCTGCGCATAGAAAACAACAATTAACAAAGCGAGAGGCAATATACATTGACATCGTGAATTATGACGCATCTATTTCGGAGAAAATAAGCGATTCTAAAGCTGCAGAAAACGCCGTGATAGAGGAAGACATCGCGACTTTGTTTGGTAGTTCATTCCATTCTTTAATTGCCCTCGGAAAGAAGCTGTATTTAAATGCGTCGTTTCGGGTGGCTGGTGGCTGTATATATAAAGTGTGTTTGTGTCTAGAGCGCGGATCTGGAGAAATTTCAAAGAAATCTAATGAGTTGATTTTAACCTGACTACGAATAATGAGGAATAGGAATTTCAAACGGTCATACTTAGTTCTAAGTTCTAAGGCTTGTAGGTTTGCACGGTTGCAAAGATCGGAAGCAGAGTGCATGCGTTGATATTTATTGAATATAAACCTGGCAGCCATTCTTTGAACTTTCTCCAGTTTATGTAGGTTAGTGGTGGTATGAGGGTCC
This sequence comes from Rhipicephalus microplus, assembly GCF_043290135.1. Taxonomy (NCBI): domain Eukaryota; kingdom Metazoa; phylum Arthropoda; class Arachnida; order Ixodida; family Ixodidae; genus Rhipicephalus; species Rhipicephalus microplus. The sequence continues at coordinate 1,555,911 of NC_134700.1, read as the reverse complement.
CATACTATTTTACAATATTCAATTATTGGGCGTACTAGCATTTTGTACGCAAGACTTTTTACTTCGGGTGTTGCGTCATGTAACCTTCGCCTCAGACCCCATAGAGTTTTGTTTGCCTTTCTACAGGTGACGTCTACGTGAGTATTCCACCTCAAATCTGGAGTGAATATTAGCCCTAAATATTTATATTCTGTTACCCTTTTTAGATCGTGGGAACCAATATTGTAATTATATTTGAGAGGTACCTTTTTTCTTGTTATGCTCATGCAAACTGATTTTACGGGGTTTAGAACCATCTGCCATTCATTACACCATAGTAAAATTTTGTTTAAGTTGTTGTTCAGGTCTACCTGGTCTCTCAGGGATGTGATCTTGTTATATATAACGCAGTCATCTGCAAACAATCTCACGGGAACAGACAAATCTGAGGGCAGGTCATTTATAAAAATAAGAAATAAAAGAGGCCCCAGAACACTGCCTTGAGGCACACCGGATATAACGGGTCTGGACTTCGATTTAATTTTATTTATTTCTACGTACTGTGTACGAGAATGGAGGTAAGAAATGAACCACTGAGTAATATTTGAGTTTCTGAATATTTCATTTACTTTTAGTAAGAGTTTGGGATGCGAGACCTTATCGAAGGCTTTGGCGAAATCTAAGAATATTAGATCAATCTGTTCCCGTCGATTAATTGCCTGCGCAAAATCGTGTACTGTAACAACAAGCTGCGTTACTGTAGATAATCCCCTTCGAAAGCCGTGTTGCACAGGTGATAATAAATTGTGAGTGTCTAAATAATTAGAGAGATGCTTACACAGTATATGCTCAAGCAGTTTGGAGCAGGTACTCGTAAGAGAGATAGGCCTGTAGTTACCCACTTCTGAAGTGTTCCCACTTTTGTGAACTGGTATTATTTTAGCTTCTTTCCAGGCTACAGGAAATGAGGCTTGATTAATTGAAGTTTGAAAGATTATAGTAAGATACTTTGCGACCCATTGAGCATATCTATATAGAAACTCGTTCGGAATGCCGTCTGGACCAGCGGATTTCTTAATGTCAATGTGTAGAAGAAGGTTTAATACTCCTTCTTCGTTGATTAACGGGTCGGATACCGGAGGGCGATTGGAAGCGTCAGAAAGGGACGGAAGGGTACCATCATCTTCGGTGAAAACAGAAGAAAAAAAAGAATTGAAATTTTCCGCGCGTTCAAGGGCAATTTTTTCATCGACCGGTGTATTCTGTTTCTCGGACGGGTTTACATACCTCCAGAATTTGCTAGGTGCTTCGTACAGAAATTTTTTCAATGTTACATTAAAAAATCTTTCCTTAGATTCCTTGACAAGACGATTTAGATCAAGCCTCATGTTATGAAGTGCAGTCTTGTTCTGGGCACTTGGATCACGAGAACAAGCTTTTCTCTTCCTTTTAATCCTCCGTTTGACATGAATTATATCTCTCGTGATCCAAGGGTTATTTCTTTTACACTTTTTAAAACTTTTAGGAATAAACCGCCTAATGCATTCCATTGTTATATTATGAAAATATTCCCACAAGCAGTTAGAGCTACCATTTGATTCATAAATAGCAGTGAAGTTACAAAACGACCTTTCAAGAAAATCCAAAACACTAACATCATCGGCAGCTTGAAAGTTCGGATAAGTGATGCCCGATTTCTGCTGTGAGGTGCACGACGACATGCTCATGGACAGTATAATCATCTTGTGGTCTGATAAACCCTCTTCAACAAGGCAATCATTCACATATGAAGTCAAAGCGTTGGATAATAAAATTAAATCAAGTACAGAGGACCGTGTTGCACATACTCTAGTGAACTCATTTACAACCTGATGTAAATTGAAAGAGAATATTAAGTCGAGAAATAAGTCACAAGAAGCATCATGTGAGTCGACGGCCACATGCGAATGCCAATCAATAGCCGGAAGATTGAAATCACCTAGTAAGATGATATTGTCTTTTTCTCTAAAGTGGCTGTCCATGAATCTTCTTAGTTGCAAAATGTACTCAACAGAGGAATTTGGAGGTCTGTAGACCCCACCTATAAACACGGTGCGATTATTTAGTTTTGTTTTAATCCATACGGCCTCAATACCATCTGCTGCGTCCAGGGAACTATAATTAACGCCTTTCTTGACTAAGAAAGCAACTCCACCCCCTCTTCCATCACGATCCCTCCGAACCATTGAGTAACCGGGTGGAGCGATTTCAGTATCAGGTATAATTTCGTGCAACCATGTTTCCGTAATTAAAATAATATCAGGTTCGTGATCGATAACCAAGGCTTCAAGCATATGTGATTTATTTGATACACTTCGGGCATTTAAATTGATTATTTTAAAATTATCTTTCTGTCCCTGTGCCTGTCACTTATCACGTGTTGCATCATCATTTCCAAGCTTGCTTCTTTCGGCACGCGCTTCATTCCAGCAGTAAAGAGTATTGTTTACCTTCAGCTTATCAAAAACAAGTTTTACCTTCTTTCCTGCCTTTCTTTCTTCGATAGCAGAGTCCCAAAGTTTTTTTCTTATTCCCTGTACTCTTTTCGAGAAGTCCTCGCTGATACTGTAACCCGTATCCTTCAGTCTTGAGCACCTCTGCAAGACTTTCATTTTATCCCTATAGTCTGCCAGCCTAAGGATGACGGGGCGAGTTTTGCCAGAATTTTTTTTTCCTATCCTATGAATTCTCTCAATAGACGTTATGTTTACCTTTAGGGTAGAGCTAAAGATTTCTTCGTTTACTTTTTTTAGTAGAGTTTCTTCTTTTTCATTCTCATCTTCTGCTACTCCCCTTATGATAAGGTTGTTTCTTCTCGAACGATTTTCCAAATCGTCCACCTGATCAAGCAGACTAGATGATTTGTCACGACATTCAGCCACAATTGTTTCAAGAGTTGCGAGCCTGCTGCGAGTCTCATCTAAGCTTTGCACCTTAGTCTCAATAACAAGAAGCCGATTTTGCATGTCTAGAATTCTAGTTTCAAACGAATTTTGCTTTTCTTGAACCGCTGTTAGTTTAGACAAAATTTCTTTTTGATTCTGGAGCATTTCTTTGCATACGGCGTCCGTTATAGGCCCCGGATTCAGCTCGACATCGCCAGAAAGACTCAACAACAGACCCACAATAGAAAAACAGTCACATACACAGTCAGCCAAAACTTGTGGACACGGCAGCACTATAAGAGCTATGGAATCGCTACGGAAGCTATCCTTCCGGTCACCAACCTGCATGAACAGCGGTACGTCAGGCGTCATTGTCACGGCGATGCCACCGTGTCCACTGAAGCAGGTAGGCGATGGTCCCAGATTTAAAGCATACAGGCGGACCCTTGTGGGCATGCGTGTTGACGTCATCGTGCTCCCGGGTGGCTGTCCGAAATGATCGTCGATGTGACCAAGCTGCTGATTGCAGACACCCTCATGAAGCCGGAAGGGATCACCGCCCACACAGAAGGATGGCGGCAGGCCGGCATCGTAGCGAAGCTCGTCGCTTCCAGTTTGAAAAGATTCCGCGGCGCCTCCGGTTATGAAGCGTAGGCACGCGCAAAGGACCTGCATGAACAGCGGTACGTCAGGCGTCATTGTCACGGCGATGCCACCGTGTCCACTGAAGCAGGTAGGCGATGGTCCCAGATTTAAAGCATACAGGCGGACCCTTGTGGGCATGCGTGTTGACGTCATCGTGCTCCCGGGTGGCTGTCCGAAATGATCGTCGATGTGACCAAGCTGCTGATTGCAGACACCCTCATGAAGCCGGAAGGGATCACCGCCCACACAGAAGGATGGCGGCAGGCCGGCATCGTAGCGAAGCTCGTCGCTTCCAGTTTGAAAAGATTCCGCGGCGCCTCCGGTTATGAAGCGTAGGCACGCGCAAAGGACCTGCATGAACAGCGGTACGTCAGGCGTCATTGTCACGGCGATGCCACCGTGTCCACTCACCATTACAAGTCGGGAACTGCGATATCTAAAGTGAAAGCGCATGAAACCGTCGTAATCTTGTAGAAAACATTGTAAAGTAGCGAATAAAACGTTTTCTAACGATAGAAGTGCGAAGGTTAGGTTAGTTTGAGCTATGTAGCGTCGTGAAACCACCAAAAACGATGTCATCTAACGAGATAGTGTTGTTTTATTGCGAGTACGAAACTGCGATAGGTGAAATATTGTGAAAGCACACAAAATGGCATAAACTAGCCAGATACTGCGTCTTGTGTCGTTACAAGTGCGAAACTGCTTTATTGTGATATTCTCGTTAAAGCGCATGCAAGAATCGTGAAACCTTAAAGAACGATGTCATTTAGCGAGATACAGCGTTCTGTACTGTAATAAGTTGGTGAGAAACTGTGAGGTCAAGCAAATATCGTAATTGTGAACGAAACAGTGTAATTGAGCGTCTTTGGATACAAGTGTGAATGTTAGGTTAGGTTAAGATATGAACCGTCGTAAAAACGCATAAAAAAATGTCACTCAGTGAGATGCAGTGTTTTTCACCATTACAAGTCGGGAACTGCGATATCTAATGTGAAAGCGCTTGCAACCGTCGTCAGGTTAGGTTAGGTTAGGTTACGTTAGGTTAGGTTAGGTTAGGTTAGGTTTGGTTAGGTTAGGTTAGGTTAGGTTAGGGTATGTTAGGTAAGGTTTGGTTAGGTTAGGTTAGGTTAGGTTGGGTTAGGTAAGGTTAGGATAGGTTAAGATATGAACCGCGCTAAAACCGCATTAAACAATGTCACATAGTGAGATGCAGTGTTTTTCACCTTTACAAGTTGGGAACTGCGATATCTAATGTGAAAGCGCTTGAAACCGTCGTAATGTTGTAGAAAGCAATGTAAAGTAGCTAGTAAAACGTTTTCTAACGATAGAAGTGCGAAGGTTCGGTTAGTTTGAGCTAGGTAGCGTCGTGAAGCCACCAAAAACGATGTCATCTAACGAGATAGTGTTGTTTTATTGCGAGTACGAAACTGCGATAGGTGAAATATTGGGAAAGCACACAAAATGGCATGAACTAGCCAGATACTGCGTCTTGTGCCGTTACAAGTGCGAAACTGCTTTATTGTGATATTCTCGTTAAAGCGCATGCAAGTATCGTGAAACCTTAAAGAACGATGTCATTTAGCGAGATACAGCGTTCTGTACTGCAATAAGTTGGTGAAAAACTGTGAGGTTATGCAAATATCGTAATTGTGAACGAAACAGTGTAATAGAGCGTTTTTCAATACAAGTACGAATGTTAGGTTAGGTTAAGATATGAACCGTCGTAAAACCGCATTAAACAGTGTCACTTAGTGAGATGCAGTGTTTTTCACCATTACAAGTCGGGAACTGCGATATCTAATGTGAAAGCGCTTTCAAACGTCGTTAGGTTAGGTTACGTTAGGTTAGGTTAGGTTAGGTTACGTTAGGTTAGGTTTGGTTAGGTTAGGTTAGGTTAGGTTAGGTTATGTTAGGTTAGGTTGGGTTAGGTTAGGTTAGGTTAGGTTAAGATATGAACCGCGCTAAAACCGCATTAAACAATGTCACTTAGTGAGATGCAGTTTTTTTCACCTTTACAAGTTGAGAACTGCGATATCTAATGTGAAAGCGCTTGAAACCGTCGTAATGTTGTAGAAAGCAATCTAAAGTAGCGAGTAAAACGTTTTCTACGATAGAAGTGCGAAGGTTATGTTAGGTTGAGTTATGTTAGTTTAAGCTAGGTAGCGTCGTGAAACCACCAAAAACGACGTCATCTAACGAGATAGTGTTGTTTTATTGCGAGTACGAAACTGCGATAGGTAAAATGTTGTGAAAGCACACAAAACGGCATGAACAAGCCAAATACTGCGTGTTGTACCGTTACAAGTGCGAAACTGCTATATTGTGACACTCTCGGTAAAGCGCATGCAAGTATCGTGAAACCTTAAAGAACGATGTCATTTAGCGAGATACAGCGTTCTGTACTGTAATAAGTTGGTGAGAAACTGTGAGGTCAAGCAAATATCGTAATTGTGAACGAAACAGTGTAATTGAGCGTCTTTAGATACAAGTGCGAATGTTAGGTTAGGTTGACATATCCACCGTCGTAAAACCGCATTAAACAATGTCACTTAGTGAGATGTAGTGTTTTTCAACATTACAAGTCGGCAACTACGATATCTAATGTGAAAGCGCATGAAACCGTCGTAATCTTGTAGAAAACATTGTAAAGTTGCGAGTAAAACGTTTTCTAACGATAGAAGTGCGAAGGTTAGGTTAGGTTAGGTTAGTTTAAGCTAGGTAGCGTCGCGAAACTACCAAAAACGACGTCATCTAACGAGATAGTGTTGTTTTATTGCGAGTATTAAACTGCGATAGGTGAAATGTGAAAGCACACAAAACGGCATGAACAAGCCAAATACTGCGTGTTCTACCGTTACAAGTGCGCAACTGCTATATTGTGATATTCTCGTTCAAGCGCATGCAAGCATCGTGAAACCTTAAAGAACAATGTCATTTAGCGAGATACAGCGTTCTGTACTGCAATAAGTTGGTGAAAAACTGTGAGGTTATGCAAATATCGTAATTGTGAACGAAACAGTGTAATAGAGCGTTTTTCAATACAAGTACGAATGTTAGGTTAGGTTAAGATATGAACCGTCGTAAAACCGCATTAAACAATGTCACTTAGTGAGATCCAGTGTTTTTCACCATTACAAGCCGGGAACTGCGATATCTAATGTGAAAGCGCTTGCAAACGTCGTTAGGTTAGGTTAGGTTACGTTACGTTAGGTTAGGTTAGGTTAGGTTAGGTTAGGTTAGGTTAGGTTATGTTAGGTTAGGTTGGGTTAGGTTAGGTTAGGTTACGTTAGGTTGAGGTATGAACCGTCGTAAAACCGCATTAAACAATGTCACTTAGTGAGATGCAGTGTTTTTCACCTTTACAATTTGGGAACTGCGATATCTAATGTGAAAGCGCTTGAAACCGTCGTAATGTTGTAGAAAGCAATGTAAAGTAGCGAGTAAAACGTTTTCTAACGATAGAAGTGCGAAGGTTATGTTAGGTTGAGTTTTGTTAGTTTAAGCTAGGTAGCGTCGTGAAACCACCAAAAACGACGTCATCTAACGAGATAGTGTTGTTTTATTGCGAGTACGAAACTGCGATAGGTAAAATGTTGTGAAAGCACACAAAACGGCATTAACAAGCCAAATACTGCGTGTTGTACCGTTACAAGTGCGAAACTGCTATGTTAACATTCTCGGTAAAGCGCATGCAAGTATCGTGAAACCTTAAAGAACGATGTCATTTAGCGAGATACAGCGTTCTGTACTGTAATAAGTTGGTGAGAAACTGTGAGGTCAAGCAAATATCGTAATTGTGAACGAAACAGTGTAATTGAGCGTCTTTAGATACAAGTGCGAATGTTAGGTTAGGTTGACATATCAACCGTCGTAAAACCGCATTAAACAATGTCACTTAGTGAGATGTAGTGTTTTTCAACATTACAAGTTGGCAACTACGATATCTAATGTGAAAGCGCATGAAACCGTCGTAATCTTGTCAAAAACATTGTAAAGTTGCGAGTAAAACGTTTTCTAACGATAGAAGTGCGAAGGTTAGGTTAGGTTAGGTTAGTTTAAGCTAGGTCGCGTCGTGAAACTACCAAAAACGACGTCATCTAACGAGATAGTGTTGTTTTATTGCGAGTATTAAACTGCGATAGGTGAAATGTTGTGAAAGCACACAAAACGGCATGAACAAGCCAAATACTGCGTGTTCTACCGTTACAAGTGCGAAACTGCTATATTGTGATATTCTCGTTAAAGCGCATGCAAGCATCGTGAAACCTTAAAGAACAATGTCATTTAGCGAGATACAGCGTTCTGTACTGCAATATGTTGGTGAAAAACTGTGAGGTTATGCAAATATCGTAATTGTGAACAAAACAGTGTAATAGAGCGTTTTTAGATACAAGTGTGAATGTCAGGTTAGGTTAAGATATGAACCGTCGTAAAACCACATTAAACAATGTCCCTTAGTGAGATGCAGTGTTTTTCACCATTACAAGTCGGGAACTGCGATATCTAATGTGAATGCGCTTGCAAACGTCGTTAGGTTAGGTTAGGTTAGGTTAGGTTATGTTAGGTTAGGTTGGGTTAGGTTAGGTTAGGTTAGGTTACGTTAGGTTAAGGTATGAACCGTCGTAAAACCGCATTACACAATGTCACTTAGTGAGATGCAGTGTTTTTCACCTTTACAAGTTGGGAACTGCAATATCTAATGTGAAAGCGCTTGAAACCGTCGTAATGTTGTAGAAAGCAATGTAAAGTAGCGAGTAAAACGTTTTCTAACGATAGAAGTGCGAAGGTTATGTTAGGTTGAGTTATGTTAGTTTAAGCTATGTAGCGTCGTGAAACCACCAAAAACGACGTCATCTAACGAGATAGTGTTGTTTTATTGCGAGTACGAAACTGCGATAGGTAAAATGTTGTGAAAGCACACAAAACGGCATGAACAAGCCAAAAAATTCGTGTTGTACCGTTACAAGTGCGAAACTGCTATGTTGTGACATTCTCGTTAAAGCGCATGCAAGCATCGTGAAACCTTAAAGAACGATGTCATTTAGCGAGATACAGCGTTCTGTACTGCAATAAGTTGGTGAAAAACTGTGAGGTTATGCAAATATCGTAATTGTGAACGAAACAGTGTAATAGAGCGTTTTTCAATACAAGTACGAATGTTAGGTTATGTTAAGATATGAACCGTCGTAAAACCGCATTAAACAATGTCACTTAGTGAGATGCAGTGTTTTTCACCATTACAAGTCGGGAACTGCGATATCTAATGTGAAAGCGCTTGCAAACGTCGTTAGGTTAGGTTAGGTTAGGTTAGGTTGGGTTAGGTTAGGTTAGGTTAGGTTAGGTTAAGATATGAACCGCGCTAAAACCGCATTAAACAATGTCACTTAGTGAGATGCAGTGTTTTTCACCATTACAAGTCGGGAACTGCGATATCTAATGTGAAAGCGCTTGCAAACGTCGTTAGGTTAGGTTAGGTTAGGTTAGGTTAGGTTAGGTTAGGTTAGGTTAGGTTAGGTTGGGTTAGGTTAGGTTAGGTTAGGTTAGGTTAAGATATGAACCGCGCTAAAACCGCATTAAACAATGTCACTTAGTGAGGTGCTGTGTTTTTCACCATTACAAGTCGGGAACTGCGATATCTAAAGTGAAAGCGCATGAAACCGCCGTAATCTTGTAGAAAACATTGTAAAGTAGCGAATAAAACGTTTTCTAACGATAGAAGTGCGAAGGTTAGGTTAGTTTGAGCTACGTAGCGTCGTGAAACCACCAAAAACGATGTCATCTAACGAGATAGTGTTGTTTTATTGCGAGTACGAAACTGCGATAGGTGAAATATTGTGAAAGCACACAAAATGGCATAAACTAGCCAGATACTGCGTCTTGTGTCGTTACAAGTGCGAAACTGCTTTATTGTGATATTCTCGTTAAAGCGCATGCAAGAATCGTGAAACCTTAAAGAACGATGTCATTTAGCGAGATACAGCGTTCTGTACTGTAATAAGTTGGTGAGAAACTGTGAGGTCAAGCAAATATCGTAATTGTGAACGAAACAGTGTAATTGAGCGTCTTTGGATACAAGTGTGAATGTTAGGTTAGGTTAAGATATGAACCGTCGTAAAAACGCATAAAAAAATGTCACTCAGTGAGATGCAGTGTTTTTCACCATTACAAGTCGGGAACTGCGATATCTAATGTGAAAGCGCTTGCAACCGTCGTCAGGTTAGGTTAGGTTAGGTTAGGTTAGGTTACGTTAGGTTAGGTTAGGTTAGGTTAGGTTTGGTTAGGTTAGGTTAGGTTAGGTTAGGGTATGTTAGGTAAGGTTTGGTTAGGTTAGGTTAGGTTAGGTTGGGTTAGGTAAGGTTAGGATAGGTTAAGATATGAACCGCGCTAAAACCGCATTAAACAATGTCACTTAGTGAGATGCTGTGTTTTTCACCATTACAAGTCGGGAACTGCGAGATCTAATGTGAAAGCGCATGAAACCGTCGTAATCTTGTAGAAAACATTGTAAAGTAGCGAATAAAACGTTTTCTAACGATAGAAGTGCGAAGGTTCGGTTAGTTTGAGCTAGGTAGCGTCGTGAAACCACCAAAAACGATGTCATCTAACGAGATAGTGTTGTTTTATTGCGAGTACGAAACTGCGATAGGTGAAATATTGGGAAAGCACACAAAATGGCATGAACTAGCCAGATACTGCGTCTTGTGCCGTTACAAGTGCGAAACTGCTTTATTGTGATATTCTCGATAAAGCGCATGCAAGTATCGTGAAACCTTAAAGAACGATGTCATTTAGCGAGATACAGCGTTCTGTACTGTAATAAGTTGGTGAGAAACTGTGAGGTCAAGCAAATATCGTAATTGTGAACGAAACAGTGTAATTGAGCGTCTTTAGATACAAGTGCGAATGTTAGGTTAGGTTGAGATGTCAACCGTCGTAAAACCGCATTAAACAATGTCACTTAGTAAGATGTAGTGTTTTTCAACATTACAAGTCGGGAACTACGATATCTAATATGAAAGCGCATGAAACCGTCGTAATCTTGTAGAAAACATTGTAAAGTTGCGAGTAAAACGTTTTCTAACGATAGAAGTGGGAAGGTTAGCTTGAGTTATGTTAGTTTAAGCTATGTAGCGTCGTGAGACCACCAAAAAGGACGTCATCTAACGAGATAGTGTTGTTTTATTGCATGTACGAAACTGCAATAGGTGAAATGTTGTGAAAGTACACAAAACGGCTTGAACAAGCCAGATACTGCGTGTTGTACCGTTACAAGTGCGAAACTGCTATAATGTGATATTCTCGTTAAAGCGCATGCAAGCATAGTGAAACCTTAAAGAACGATGTCATTTAGCGAGATACAGCGTTCTGTACTACAATAAGTTGGTGAAAAACTGTGAGGTTATGCAAATATCGTAATATTGAACGAAACAGTGTAATAGAGCGTTTTTCAATACAAGTACGAATGTTAGGTTAGGTTAAGATATGAACCGTCGTAAAACCGCATTAAACAATGTCACTTAGTGAGATGCAGTGTTTTTCACCATTACAAGTCGGGAACTGCGATATCTAATGTGAAAGCGCTTGCAAACGTCGTTAGGTTAGGTTAGGTTAGGTTAGGTTGGGTTAGTTTAGGTTAGGTTAGGTTAGGTTAAGATATGAACCGCGCTAAAACCGCATTAAACAATGTCACTTAGTGAGATGCAGTGTTTTTCACCATTACAAGTCGGGAACTGCGATATCTAATGTGAAAGCGCTTGCAAACGTCGTTAGGTTAGGTTAGGTTAGGTTGGGTTAGGTTAGGTTAGGTTAGGTTAAGATATGAACCGCGCTAAAACCGCAATAAACAATGTCACTTAGTGAGATGCTGTGTTTTTCACCATTACAAGTCGGGAACTGCGATATCTAATGTGAAAGCTCTTGCAAACGTCGTTAGGTTAGGTTAGGTTAGGTTAGGTTAGGTTAGGTTAGGTTAGGTTAGGTTAGGTTAGGTTTGGTTAGGTTAGGTTAGGTTAGGTTAGGTTATGTTAGGTAAGGTTTGGTTAGGTTAGGTTAGGTTGGGTTAGGTAAGGTTAGGTTAGGTTAAGATATGAACCGCGCTAAAACCGCATTAAACAATGTCACTCTGTGAGATGCTGTGTTTTTCGCCATTACAAGTCGGGAACTGCGATATCTAATGTGAAAGCGCATGAAACCGTCGTAATCTTGTAGAAAACATTGTAAAGTAGCGAATAAAACGTTTTCTAACGATAGAAGTGCGAAGGTTAGGTTAGTTTGAGCTACGTAGCGTCGTGAAACCACCAAAAACGATGTCATCTAACGAGATGACATAACGAGATGATGGTGTTGTTTTATTGCGAGTACGAAACTGCGATAGGTGAAATATTGTGAAAGCACACAAAATGGCATAAACTAGCCAGATACTGCGTCTTGTGTCTTTACAAGTGCGAAACTGCTTTATTTTGATATTCTCGTTAAAGCGCATGCAAGTATCGTGAAACCTTAAAGAACGATGTCATTTAGCGAGATACAGCGTTCTGTACTGTAATAGGTTGGTGAGAAACTGTGAGGTCAAGCAAATATCGTAATTGTGAACGAAACAGTGTAATTGAGCGTCTTTGGATACAAGTGCGAATGTTAGGTTAGGTTAAGATATGAACCGTCGTAAAACCGCATTAAACAATGTCACTCAGTGAGATGCAGTGTTTTTCACCATTACAAGTCGGGAACTGCGGTATCTAATGTGAAAGCGCTTGCAACCGTCGTTAGGTTAGGTTAGGTTAGGTTAGGTTAGGTTAAGTTAGGTTAGGTTAGGTTTGGTTAGGTTAGGTTAGGTTAGGTTAGGGTATGTTAGGTAAGGTTTGGTTAGGTTAGGTTAGGTTAGGTTGGGTTAGGTAAGGTTAGGTTAGGTTAAGATATGAACCGCGCTAAAACCGCATTAAACAATGTAACTTAGTGAGATGCTGTGTTTTTCACCATTGCAAGTCGGGAACTGCGATATCTAATGTGAAAGCGCATGAAACCGTCGTAATCTTGTAGAAAACAGTGTAAAGTAGCGAATAAAACGTTTTCTAACGTAGAAGTGCGAAGGTTCGGTTAGTTTGAGCTAGGTAGCGTCGTGAAACCACCAAAAACGATGTCATCTAACGAGATAGTGTTGTTTTATTGCGAGTACGAAACTGCGATAGGTTTAATATTGGGAAAGCACACAAAATGGCATGAACTAGCCAGATACTGCGTCTAGTGCCGTTACAAGTGCGAAACTGCTTTATTGTGATATTCTCGTTAAAGCGCATGCAAGTATCGTGAAACCTTAAAGAACGATGTCATTTAGCGAGATACAGCGTTCTGTACTGTAATAAGTTGGTGAGAAACTGTGAGGTCAAGCAAATAACGTAATTGTGAACGAAACAGTGTAATTGAGCGTCTTTAGATACAAGTGCGAATGTTAGGTTAGGTTGACATATCAACCGTCGTAAAACCGCATTAAACAATGTCACTTAGTGAGATGTAGTGTTTTTCAACATTACAAGTCGGCAACTACGATATCTAATGTGAAAGCGCATGAAACCGTCGTAATCTTGTAGAAAACATTGTAAAGTTGCGAGTAAAACGTTTTCTAACGATAGAAGTGCGAAGGTTAGGTTAGGTTAGGTTAGTTTAAGCTAGGTAGCGTCGTGAAACTACCAAAAACGACGTCATCTAACGAGATAGTGTTGTTTTATTGCGAGTATAAAACTGCGATAGGTGAAATGTTGTGAAAGCACACAAAACGGCATGAACAAGCCAAATACTGCGTGTTCTACCGTTACAAGTGCGAAACTGCTATATTGTGATATTCTCGTTAAAGCGCATGCAAGCATCGTGAAACCTTAAAGAACAATGTCATTTGGCGAGATACAGCGTTCTGTACTGCAAAAAGTTGGTGAAAAACTGTGAGGTTATGCAAATATCGTAATTGTGAACGAAACAGTGTAATAGAGCGTTTTTCAATACAAGTACGAATGTTAGGTTAGGTTAAGATATGAACCGTCGTAAAACCGCATTAAACAATGTCACTTAGTGAGATGCAGTGTTTTTCACCATTACAAGTCGGGAACTGCGATATCTAATGTGAAAGCGCTTGCAAACGTCGTTAGGTTAGGTTAGGTTAGGTTAGGTTAGGTTAGGTTACGTTAGGTTAGGTTTGGTTAGGTTAGGTTAGGTTAGGTTATGTTAGGTTAGGTTGGGTTAGGTTAGGTTAGGTTACGCTAGGTTAAGGTATGAACCATCGTAAAACCGCATTAAACAATGTCACTTAGTGAGATGCAGTGTTTTTCACCTTTACAAGTTGGGAACTGCGATATCTAATGTGAAAGCGCTTTAAACCATCGTAATGTTGTAGAAAGCAATGTAAAGTAGCGAGTAAAACGTTTTCTAACGATAGAAGTGCGAAGGTTTGTTAGGTTGAGTTATGTTAGTTTAAGCTAGGTAGCGTCGTGAAACCACCAAAAACGACGTCATCTAACGAGATAGTGTTGTTTTATTGCGAGTACGAAACTGCGATAGGTAAAATGTTGTGAAAGCACACAAAACGGCATGAACAAGCCAAATACTGCGTGTTGTACCGTTACAAGTGCGAAACTGCTATGTTGTGACATTCTCGGTAAAGCGCACGCAAGTATCGTGAAACCTTAAAGAACGATGTCATTTAGCGAGATACAGCGTTCTGTACTGTAATAAGTTCGTGAGAAACTGTGAGGTCAAGCAAATATCGTAATCGGGAACGAAACAGTGTAATTGAGCGTCTTAAGATACAAGTGCGAATGTTAGGTTAGGTTGACATATCAACCGTCGTAAAACCGCATTAAACAATGTCACTTAGTGAGATGTAGTGTTTTTCAACACTACAAGTCGGGAACTACGATATCTAATGTGAAAGCGCATGAAACCGTCGTAATCTTGTAGAAAACATTGTAAAGTTGCGAGTAAAACGTTTTCTAACAATAGAAGTGCGAAGGTTAGGTTAGGTTAGGTTAGTTTAAGCTAGGTAGCGTCGTGAAACTGCCAAAAACGACGTCATCTAACGAGATAGTGTTGTTTTATTGCGAGTATTAAACTGCGATAGGTGAAATGTCGTGAAAGCACACAAAACGGCATGAACAAGCCAAATACTGCGTGTTCTACCGTTACAAGTGCGAAACTGCTATATTGTGATATTCTCGTTAAAGCGCATGCAAGCATCGTGAAACCTTAAAGAACAATGTCATTTAGCGAGATACCGCGTTCTGTACTGCAATAAGTTGGTGAAAAACTGTGAGGTTATGCAAATATCGTAATTGTGAACATAACAGTGTAATAGAGCGTTTTTAGATACAAGTGCGAATGTCAGGTTAGGTTAAGATATGAACCGTCGTAAAACCACATTAAACAATGTCACTTAGTGTGATGCAGTGTTTTTCACCATTACAAGTCGGGAACTACGATATCTAATGTGAAAGCGCTTGCAAACGTCGTTAGGTTATGTTAGGTTAGGTTAGGTTACGTTAGGTTAGGTTAGGTTAGGTTAGGTTAGGTTAGGTTAGATTAGGTTAGGTTGGGTGGAGTTGGGTTAGGTTGGGTTAGGTTAGGTTAGGTTAGGTTAAGATATGAACCGCGCTAAAACCGCATTAAACAATGTCACTTAGTGAGATGCTGTGTTTTTCACCATTACAAGTCGGGAACTGCGATATCTAATGTGAAAGCGCATGAAACCGTCGTAATCTTGTAGAAAACATTGTAAAGTAGCGAATAAAACGTTTTCTAACGATAGAAGTGCGAAGGTTCGGTTAGTTTGAGCTAGGTAGCGTCGTGAAACCACCAAAAACGATGTCATCTAACGAGATAGTGTTGTTTTATTGCGAGTACGAAACTGCGATAGGTGAAATATTGTGAAAGCACACAAAATGGCATAAACTAGCCAGATACTGCGTCTTGTGTCGTTACAAGTGCGAAACTGCTTTATTGTGATATTCTCGTTAAAGCGCATGCAAGTATCGTGAAACCTTAAAGAACGATGTCATTTAGCGAGATACAGCGTTCTGTACTGTAATAAGTTGGTGAGAAACTGTGAGGTCAAGCAAATATCGTAATTGTGAACGAAACAGTGTAATTGAGCGTCTTTGGATACAAGTGCGAATGTTAGGTTAGGTTAAGATATGAACCGTCGTAAAACCGCATTAAACAATGTCACTCAGTGAGATGCAGTGTTTTTCACCATTACAAGTCGGGAACTGCGGTATCTAATGTGAAAGCGCTTGCAACCGTCGTTAGGTTAGGTTAGGTTAGGTTACGTTAGGTTAGGTTAGGTTAGGTTTGGTTAGGTTAGGTTAGGTTAGGTTAGGTTAGGGTATGTTAGGTAAGGTTTGGTTAGGTTAGGTTAGGTTAGGTTGGGTTAGGTAAGGTTAGGTTAGGTTAAGATATGAACCGCGCTAAAACCGCATTAAACAATGTCACTTAGTGAGATGCTGTGTTTTTCACCATTACAAGTCGGTAACTGCGATATCTAATGTGAAAGCGCATGAAACCGTCGTAATCTTGTAGAAAACATTGTAAAGTAGCGAATAAAACGTTTTCTAACGATAGAAGTGCGAAGGTGAGGATAGGTTAGGTTAGTTTAAGCTAGGTAGCGTCGTGAAACTACCAAAAACGACGTCATCTAACGAGATAGTGTTGTTTTATTGCGAGTATTAAACTGCGATAGGTGAAATGTCGTGAAAGCACACAAAACGGCATGAACAAGCCAAATACTGCGTGTTGTACCGTTACAAGTGCGAAACTGCTATGTTGTGACATTCTCGGTAAAGCGCATGCAAGTATCGTGAAACCTTAAAGAACGATGTCATTTAGCGAGATACAGCGTTCTGTACTGCAATAAGTTGGTGAAAAACTGTGAGGTCATGCAAATATCGTAATTGTGAACGAAACAGTGTAATAGAGCGTTTTTCAATACAAGCACGAATGTTAGGTTAGGTTAAGATATGAACCGTCGTAAAACGGCATTAAACAATGTCACTTAGTGAGATGCAGTGTTTTTCACCATTACAAGTCGGGAACTGCGATATCTAATGTGAAAGCGCTTGCAAACGTCGTTAGGTTAGGTTAGGTTAGGTTAGGTTAGGTTAGGTTAGGTTACATTAGTTAGGTTTGGTTAGGTTAGGTTAGGTTATGTTAGGTTAGGTTGGGTTAGGTTAGGTTAGGTTACGTTAGGTTAAGGTATGAACCGTCGTAAAACCGCAATAAACAATGTCACTTAGTGAGATGCAGTGTTTTTCACCTTTACAAGTTGGGAACTGCGATATCTAATGTGAGAGCGCTTGAAACCGTCGTAATGTTGTAGAAAGCAATGTAAAGTAGCGAGTAAAACGTTTTCTAACGATAGAAGTGCGAAGGTTAGGTTAGGTTAGGTTAGTTTAAGCTAGGTAGCGTCGTGAAACTACCAAAAACGACGTCATCTAACGAGATAGTGTTGTTTTATTGCGAGTATTAAACTGCGATAGGTGAAATGTTGTGAAAGCACACAAAACTGCATGAACAAGCCAAATACTGCGTGTTCTACCGTTACAAGTGCGAAACTGCTATATTGTGATATTCTCGTTAAAGCGCATGCAAGCATCGTGAATTCTTAAAGAACAATGTCATTTAGCGAGATACAGCGTTCTGTACTGCAATAAGTTGGTGAAAAACTGTGAGGTTATGCAAATATCGTAATGGTGAACGAAACAGTGTAATAGAGCGTTTTTCAATACAAGTACGAATGTTAGGTTAGGTTAAGATATGAACCGTCGTAAAACCGCATTAAACAATGTCACTTAGTGAGATGCAGTGTTTTTCACCATTACAAGTCGGGAACTGCGATATCCAATGTGAAAGCGCTTGCAAACGTCGTTAGATAAGGTTAGGTTAGGTTAGGTAAGGTTAGGTTAGGTTTGGTTAGGTTAGTTTAGGTTAGGTTAGGTTAGGTTAGATTAGGTTAGGTTGGGTTGAGTTGGGTTAGGTTAGGTTGGGTTAGGTTAGGTTAGGTTGGGTTAGGTTAGGTTAGGTTAGGTTACGTTAGGTTAGGTTAGGTTACGTTAGGTTAGGTTAGGTTAGGTTAGGTAAGGATAATTTGGTTAGGTTAGGTAAGGTTAGGTTAGGTTAGGTTAGGTTGGGTTGGGTGTTGTTGGGTTGGGTTGGGTTGGGTTAGGTTGGGTTAGGTTAGGTTAGGTTACGTTAGGTTAGGTTAGGTTACGTTAGGTTATGTTAGGTTAGGTTAGGTTACGTTAGGTTAGGTTAGGTCAGGTAAGGTTAGGTTACGTTAGAATAGGTTAGGTTAGGTTAGGTTACGTTAGGTTAGGTTAAGTTAGGTTAGGTTAGGTTTGGTTAGGTTAGGTTAGGTTAGCTTAGGTTAGGTTAGGTTGGGTTGGGTTGGGTTAGGTTGGGTTAGGTTAGGTTAGGTTAGGTTAGGTTGGGTTAGGTTAGTTTAGGTTAGGTTAGGTTAGGTTAGGTTGGGTTGGGTGGGGTTAGGTTAGGTTAGGTAAGGTTAGGTTAGGTTAGGTTAGGTTACGTTAGGTTAAGGTATGAACCGTCGTAAAACCGCATGAAACAATGTCACTTAGTGAGATGCAGTGTTTTTCATCTTTACAAGTTGGGAACTGCGATATCTAATGTGAAAGCGCATGAAACCGTCGTAATCTTGTAGAAAACATTGTAAAGTTGCGAGTAAAACGTTTGCTAAGGATATAAGTGCGAAGGTTAGGTTAGGTTAGGTTAGTTTAAGCTAGGTAGCGTCGTGAAACTACCAAAAACGACGTCATCTAACGAGATAGTGTTGTTTTATTGCGAGTACGAAACTGCGATAGGTGAAATATTGGGAAAGCACACAAAATGGCATGAACTAGCCAGATACTGCGTCTTGTGCCGTTACAAGTGAGAAACTGCTTTATTGTGATATTCTCGTTAAAGCGCATGCAAGTATCGTGAAACCTTAAAGAACGATGTCATTTAGCGAGATACAGCGTTCTGTACTGTAATAAGTTGGTGAGAAACTGTGAGGTCAAGCAAATATCGTAATTGTGAACGAAACAGTGTAATTGAGCGTATTTAGATACAAGTGCGAATGTTAGGTTAGGTTGAGATATCAACCGTCGTAAAACCGCATTAAACAATGTCACTTAGTGAGATGTAGTGTTTTTCAACATTACAAGTCGGGAACTACGATATCTAATGTGAAAGCGCATGAAACCGTCGTAATCTTGTAGAAAACATTGTAAAGTTGCGAGTAAAACGTTTTCTAACGATAGAAGTGCGAAGGTTAGCTTGAGTTATGTTAGTTTAAGCTATGTAGCGTCGTGAGACCACCAAAAAGGACGTCATCTAACGAGATAGTGTTGTTTTATTGCATGTACGTAACTGCAATAGGTGAAATGTTGTGAAAGTACACAAAACGGCTTGAACAAGCCAGATACTGCGTGTTGTACCGTTACAAGTGCGAAACTGCTATAATGTGATATTCTTGTTAAAGCGCATGCAAGCATCGTGAAACCTTAAAGAACGATGTCCTTTAGTGAGATACAGCGTTCTGTACTGCAATAAGTTGGTGAAAAACTGTGAGGTTATGCAAATATCCTAATTGTGAACGAAACAGTGTAATAGAGCGTTTTTCAATACAAGTACGAATGTTAGGTTAGGTTAAGATATGAACCGTCGTAAAACCGCATTAAACAATGTCACTTAGTGAGATGCAGTGTTTTTCACCATTACAAGTCGGGAACTGCGATATCTAATGTGAAAGCGCTTGCAAACGTCGTTAGGTTAGGTTAGGTTAGGTTAGGTTACGTTAGGTTAGGTTTGGTTAGGTTAGGTTAGGTTAGGTTATGTTAGGTTAGGTTGGGTTAGGTTAGGTTAGGTTAGGTTAGGTTAAGATATGAACCGCGCTAAAACCGCATTAAACAATGTCACTTAGTGAGATGCAGTGTTTTTCACCTTTACAAGTTGGGAACTGCGATATCTAATGTGAAAGCGCTTGAAACCGTCGTAATGTTGTAGAAAGCAATGTAAAGTAGCGAGTAAAACGTTTTCTCACGATAGAAGTGCGAAGGTTATGTTAGGTTGAGTTATGTTAGTTTAAGCTAGGTAGCGTCGTGAAACCACCAAAAACGACGTCATCTAACGAGATAGTGTTGTTTTATTGCGAGTACGAAACTGCGATAGGTAAAATGTTGTGAAAGCACACAAAACGGCATGAACAAGCCAAATACTGCGTGTTGTACCGTTACAAGTGCGAAACTGCTATGTTGTGACATTCTCGGTAAAGCGCATGCAAGTATCGTGAAACCTTAAAGAACGATGTCATTTAGCGAGATACAGCGTTCTGTACTGTAATAAGTTGGTGAGAAACTGTGAGGTCAAGCAAATATCGTAATTGTGAACGAAACAGTGTAATTGAGCGTCTTTAGATACAAGTGCGAATGTTAGGTTAGGTTGACATATCAACCATCGTAAAACCGCATTAAACAATGTCACTTAGTGAGATGTAGTGTTTTTCAACATTACAAGTCGGGAACTACGATATCTAATGTGAAAGCGCATGAAACCATCGTAATCTTGTAGAAAACATTGTAAAGTTGCGAGTAAAACGTTTTCTAACGATAGAAGTGCGAAGGTGAGGTTAGGTTAGGTTAGTTTAAGCTAGGTAGCGTCGTGAAACTACCAAAAACGACGTCATCTAACGAGATAGTGTTGTTTTATTGCGAGTATTAAACTGCGATAGGTGAAATGTCGTGAAAGCACACAAAACGGCATGAACAAGCCAAATACTGCGTGTTGTACCGTTACAAGTGCGAAACTGCTATGTTGTGACATTCTCGGTAAAGCGCATGCAAGTATCGTGAAACCTTAAAGAACGATGTCATTTAGCGAGATACAGCGTTCTGTACTGTAATAAGTTGGTGAGAAACTGTGAGGTCAAGCAAATATCGTAATTGTGAACGAAACAGTGTAATTGAGCGTCTTTAGATACAAGTGTGAATGTTAGGTTAGGTTCACATATCAACCATCGTAAAACCGCATTAAACAATGTCACTTAGTGAGATGTAGTGTTTTTCAACATTACAAGTCGGGAACTACGATATCTAATGTGAAAGCGCATGAAACCGTCGTAATCTTGTAGAAAACATTGTAAAGTTGCGAGTAAAACGTTTTCTAACGATAGAAGTGCGAAGGTTAGGTTAGGTTAGGTTAGTTTAAGCTAGGTAGCGTCGTGAAACTACCAAAAACGACGTCATCTAACGAGATAGTGTTGTTTTATAGCGAGTGTTAAACTGCGATAGGTGAAATGTGAAAGCACACAAAACGGCATGAACAAGCATACTGCGTGTTCTACCGTTACAAGTGCGAAAGTGCTATATTGTGATACTCTCGTTAAAGCGCAAGCAAGCATCGTGAAACCTTAAAGAACAATGTCATTTAGCGAGATACAGCGTTCTGTACTGCAATAAGTTGGTGAAAAACTGTGAGGTCATGCAAATATCGTAATTGTGAACGAAACAGTGTAATAGAGCGTTTTTCAATACAAGTACGAATGTTAGGTTAGGTTAAGATATGAACCGTCATAAAACCGCATTAAACAATGTCACTTAGTGAGATGCAGTGTTTTTCACCATTACAAGTCGGGAACTGCGATATCTAATGTGAAAGCGCTTGCAAACGTCGTTAGGTTAGGTTAGGTTAGGTTAGGTTAGGTTAGGTTACATTAGTTAGGTTTGGTTAGGTTAGGTTAGGTTATGTTAGGTTAGGTTGGGTTAGGTTAGGTTAGGTTACGTTAGGTTAAGGTATGAACCGTCGTAAAACCGCAATAAACAATGTCACTTAGTGAGATGCAGTGTTTTTCACCTTTACAAGTTGGGAACTGCGATATCTAATGTGAGAGCGCTTGAAACCGTCGTAATGTTGTAGAAAGCAATGTAAAGTAGCGAGTAAAACGTTTTCTAACGATAGAAGTGCGAAGGTTAGGTTAGGTTAGGTTAGTTTAAGCTAGGTAGCGTCGTGAAACTACCAAAAACGACGTCATCTAACGAGATAGTGTTGTTTTATTGCGAGTATTAAACTGCGATAGGTGAAA
The DNA here is from genome assembly GCF_043290135.1 of Rhipicephalus microplus. Classification (NCBI taxonomy): domain Eukaryota; kingdom Metazoa; phylum Arthropoda; class Arachnida; order Ixodida; family Ixodidae; genus Rhipicephalus; species Rhipicephalus microplus. Next base: position 1,534,248 of record NC_134700.1, on the reverse strand, counting down.
TGTTGTGAAAGCACACAAAACGGCATGAACAAGCCAAATACTGCGTGTTCTACCGTTACAAGTGCGAAACTGCTATATTGTGATATTCTCGTTAAAGCGCATGCAAGCATCGTGAATTCTTAAAGAACAATGTCATTTAGCGAGATACAGCGTTCTGTACTGCAATAAGTTGGTGAAAAACTGTGAGGTTATGCAAATATCGTAATGGTGAACGAAACAGTGTAATAGAGCGTTTTTCAATACAAGTACGAATGTTAGGTTAGGTTAAGATATGAACCGTCGTAAAACCGCATTAAACAATGTCACTTAGTGAGATGCAGTGTTTTTCACCATTACAAGTCGGGAACTGCGATATCCAATGTGAAAGCGCTTGCAAACGTCGTTAGATAAGGTTAGGTTAGGTTAGGTAAGGTTAGGTTAGGTTTGGTTAGGTTAGTTTAGGTTAGGTTAGGTTAGGTTAGATTAGGTTAGGTTGGGTTGAGTTGGGTTAGGTTAGGTTGGGTTAGGTTAGGTTAGGTTGGGTTAGGTTAGGTTAGGTTAGGTTACGTTAGGTTAGGTTAGGTTACGTTAGGTTAGGTTAGGTTAGGTTAGATAAGGATAATTTGGTTAGGTTAGGTAAGGTTAGGTTAGGTTAGGTTAGGTTGGGTTGGGTGTTGTTGGGTTGGGTTGGGTTGGGTTAGGTTGGGTTAGGTTAGGTTAGGTTACGTTAGGTTAGGTTAGGTTACGTTAGGTTATGTTAGGTTAGGTTAGGTTACGTTAGGTTAGGTTAGGTCAGGTAAGGTTAGGTTACGTTAGAATAGGTTAGGTTAGGTTAGGTTACGTTAGGTTAGGTTAAGTTAGGTTAGGTTAGGTTTGGTTAGGTTAGGTTAGGTTAGCTTAGGTTAGGTTAGGTTGGGTTGGGTTGGGTTAGGTTGGGTTAGGTTAGGTTAGGTTAGGTTAGGTTGGGTTAGGTTAGTTTAGGTTAGGTTAGGTTAGGTTAGGTTAGGTTGGGTTGGGTTAGGTTAGGTTAGGTAAGGTTAGGTTAGGTTAGGTTAGGTTACGTTAGGTTAAGGTATGAACCGTCGTAAAACCGCATGAAACAATGTCACTTAGTGAGATGCAGTGTTTTTCATCTTTACAAGTTTGGAACTGCGATATCTAATGTGAAAGCGCATGAAACCGTCGTAATCTTGTAGAAAACATTGTAAAGTTGCGAGTAAAACGTTTGCTAACGATATAAGTGCGAAGGTTAGGTTAGGTTAGGTTAGTTTAAGCTAGGTAGCGTCGTGAAACTACCAAAAACGACGTCATCTAACGAGATAGTGTTGTTTTATTGCGAGTACGAAACTGCGATAGGTGAAATATTGGGAAAGCACACAAAATGGCATGAACTAGCCAGATACTGCGTCTTGTGCCGTTACAAGTGAGAAACTGCTTTATTGTGATATTCTCGTTAAAGCGCATGCAAGTATCGTGAAACCTTAAAGAACGATGTCATTTAGGGAGATACAGCGTTCTGTACTGTAATAAGTTGGTGAGAAACTGTGAGGTCAAGCAAATATCGTAATTGTGAACGAAACAGTGTAATTGAGCGTATTTAGATACAAGTGCGAATGTTAGGTTAGGTTGAGATATCAACCGTCGTAAAACCGCATTAAACAATGTCACTTAGTGAGATGTAGTGTTTTTCAACATTACAAGTCGGGAACTACGATATCTAATGTGAAAGCGCATGAAACCGTCGTAATCTTGTAGAAAACATTGTAAAGTTGCGAGTAAAACGTTTTCTAACGATAGAAGTGCGAAGGTTAGCTTGAGTTATGTTAGTTTAAGCTATGTAGCGTCGTGAGACCACCAAAAAGGACGTCATCTAACGAGATAGTGCTGTTTTATTGCATGTACGTAACTGCAATAGGTGAAATGTTGTGAAAGTACACAAAACGGCTTGAACAAGCCAGATACTGCGTGTTGTACCGTTACAAGTGCGAAACTGCTATAATGTGATATTCTTGTTAAAGCGCATGCAAGCATCGTGAAACCTTAAAGAACGATGTCCTTTAGCGAGATACAGCGTTCTGTACTGCAATAAGTTGGTGAAAAACTGTGAGGTTATGCAAATATCCTAATTGTGAACGAAACAGTGTAATAGAGCGTTTTTCAATACAAGTACGAATGTTAGGTTAGGTTAAGATATGAACCGTCGTAAAACCGCATTAAACAATGTCACTTCGTGAGATGCAGTGTTTTTCACCATTACAAGTCGGGAACTGCGATATCTAATGTGAAAGCGCTTGCAAACGTCGTTAGGTTAGGTTAGGTTAGGTTAGGTTAGGTTAGGTTACGTTAGGTTAGGTTTGGTTAGGTTAGGTTAGGTTAGGTTATGTTAGGTTAGGTTGGGTTAGGTTAGGTTAGGTTAGGTTAGGTTAAGAAATGAACCGCGCTAAAACCGCATTAAACAATGTCACTTAGTGAGATGCAGTGTTTTTCACCTTTACAAGTTGGGAACTGCGATATCTAATGTGAAAGCGCTTGAAACCGTCGTAATGTTGTAGAAAGCAATGTAAAGTAGCGAGTAAAACGTTTTCTCACGATAGAAGTGCGAAGGTTATGTTAGGTTGAGTTATGTTAGTTTAAGCTAGGTAGCGTCGTGAAACCACCAAAAACGACGTCATCTAACGAGATAGTGTTGTTTTATTGCGAGTACGAAACTGCGATAGGTAAAATGTTGTGAAAGCACACAAAACGGCATGAACAAGCCAAATACTGCGTGTTGTACCGTTACAAGTGCGAAACTGCTATGTTGTGACATTCTCGGTAAAGCGCATGCAAGTATCGTGAAACCTTAAAGAACGATGTCATTTAGCGAGATACAGCGTTCTGTACTGTAATAAGTTGGTGAGAAACTGTGAGGTCAAGCAAATATCGTAATTGTGAACGAAACAGTGTAATTGAGCGTCTTTAGATACAAGTGCGAATGTTAGGTTAGGTTGACATATCAACCATCGTAAAACCGCATTAAACAATGTCACTTAGTGAGATGTAGTGTTTTTCAACATTACAAGTCGGGAACTACGATATCTAATGTGAAAGCGCATGAAACCATCGTAATCTTGTAGAAAACATTGTAAAGTTGCGAGTAAAACGTTTTCTAACGATAGAAGTGCGAAGGTTAGGTTAGGTTAGGTTAGTTTAGGCTAGGTAGCGTCGTGAAACTACCAAAAACGACGTCATCTAAAGAGATAGTGTTGTTTTATTGCGAGTATTAAACTGCGATAGGTGAAATGTTGTGAAAGCACACAAAACGGCATGAACAAGCCAAATACTGCGTGTTCTACCGTTACAAGTGCGAAACTGCTGTATTGTGATATTCTCGTTAAAGCGCATGCAAGCATCGTGAAACCTTAAAGAACAATGTCATTTAGCGAGATACAGCGTTCTGTACTGCAATAAAATGGTGAAAAACTGTGAGGTTATGCAAATATCGTAATTGTGAACGAAACAGTGTAATAGAGCGTTTTTCAATACAAGTACGAATGTTAGGTTAGGTTAAGATATGAAACGTCGAAAACCGCACTAAACAATGTCACTTAGTGAGATGCAGTGTTTTTCACCATTACAAGTCGGGAACTGCGATATCTAATGTGAAAGCGCTTGCAAACGTCGTTAGGTTAGGTTAGGTTAGGTTAGGTTACGTTAGGTTAGGTTTGGTTAGGTTAGGTTAGGTTAGGTTAGGTTAGGTTAGGTTAGGTTGGGTTAGGTTAGGTTAGGTTACGTTAGGTTAAGGTATGAACCGTCGTAAAACCGCAATAAACAATGTCACTTAGTGAGATGCAGTGTTTTTCACCTTTACAAGTTGGGAACTGCGATATCTAATGTGAAAGCGCTTGAAACCGTCGTAATGTTGTAGAAAGCAATGTAAAGTAGCGAGTAAAACGTTTTCTAACAATAGAAGTGCGAAGGTTATGTTAGGTTATGTTAGTTTAAGCTAGGTAGCGTCGTGAAACCACCAAAAACGACGTCATCTAACGAGATAGTGTTGTTTTATTGCGTGTACGAAACTGCGATAGGTAAAATGTTGTGAAAGCACACAAAACGGCATGAACAAGCCAAATACTGCGTGTTGTACCGTTACAAGTGCGAAACTGCTATGTTTTGACATTCTCGGTAAAGCGCATGCAAGTATCGTGAAACCTTAAAGAACGATGTCATTTAGCGAGATACAGCGTTCTGTACTGTAATAAGTTGGTGAGAAACTGTGAGGTCAAGCAAATATCGTAATTGTGAACGAAACAGTGTAATTGAGCGTCTTTAGATACAAGTGCGAATGTTAGGTTAGGTTGACATATCAACCGTCGTAAAACCGCATTAAACAATGTCACTTAGTGAGATGTAGTGTTTTTCAACATTACAAGTCGGGAACTACGATATCTAATGTGAAAGCGCATGAAACCGTTGTAATCTTGTAGAAAACATTGTAAAGTTGCGAGTAAAACGTTTTCTAACGATAGAAGTGCGTAGGTTAGGTTAGGTTAGTTTAAGCTAGGTAGCGTCGTGAAACTACCAAAAACGACGTCATCTAACGATATAGTGTTGTTTTATAGCGAGTATTAAACTGGGATAGGTGAAATGTTGTGAAAGCACACAAAACGGCATGAACAAGCCAAATACTGCGTGTTCTACCGTTACAAGTGCGAAACTGCTATATTGTGATATTCTCGTTAAAGCGCATGCAAGCATCGTGAAACCTTAAAGAAATATGTCATTTAGCGAGATACAACGTTCTGTACTGCAATAAGTTGGTGAAAAACTGTGAGGTTATGCAAACATCGTAATTGTGAACAAAACAGTGTAATAAAGCGTTTTTAGATACAAGTGCGAATGTTAGGTTAGGTTAAGATATGAACCGTCGTAAAACCGCATTAAACAATGTCAATTAGTGAGATGCAGTGTTTTTCACTATTAAAAGTCGGGAACTGCGATATCTAATGTGAAAGCGCTTGCAACCGTCGTTAGGTTAGGTTAGGTTAGGTTTTGTTAGGTTAGGTTAGGTTAGGTTAGATTAGGTTAGGTTGGGTTGAGTTGGGTTAGGTTAGGTTAGGTTAGGTTGGGTTAGGTTAGGTTAGGTTAGGTTAGGTTACGTTAGGTTAGGTTAGGTTAGGTTAGGTTACGTTAGGTTAGGTTAGGTTAGGTAAGGATAATTTGGTTAGGTTAGGTAAGGTTAGGTTAGGTTAGGTTGGGTTGGGTGTTGTTGGGTTGGGTGTTGTTGGGTTGGGTTGGGTTGGGTTAGGCTGGGTTAGGTTAGGTTAGGTTACGTTAGGTTAGGTTAGGTTAGGTTACGTTAGGTTATGTTAGGTTAGGTTAGGTTACGTTAGGTTAGGTTAGGTCAGGTAAGGTTAGGTTACGTTAGAATAGGTTAGGTTAGGTTAGGTTACGTTAGGTTAGGTTAAGTTAGGTTAGGTTAGGTTTGGTTTGGTTTGGTTAGCTTAGGTTAGGTTAGGTTGGGTTGGGTTGGGTTAGGTTAGGTTAGGTTAGGTTAGGTTGGGTTAGGTTAGTTTAGGTTAGGTTAGGTTAGGTTAGGTTGGGTTGGGTTGGGTTAGGTTAGGTTAGGTTAGGTTTGGTAAGGTTAGGTTAGGTTAGGTTACGTTAGGTTAAGGTATGAACCGTCGTAAAACCGCATTAAACAATGTCACTTAGTGAGATGCAGTGTTTTTCACCTTTACAAGTTGGGAACTGTGATATCTAATGTGAAAGCGCTTGAAACCGTCGTAATGTTGTAGAAAGCAATGTAAAGTAGCGAGTAAAACGTTTTCTAACGATAGAAGTGCGAAGGTTATGTTAGGTTGAGTTATGTTAGTTTAAGCTAGGTAGCGTCGTGAAACTACCAAAAACAACGTCATCTAACGAGATAGTGTTGTTTTATTGCGAGTACAAAACTGCGATAGGTGAAATGTTGTGAAAGCACACAAAACGGCATGAACAAGCCAAATACTGCGTGTTGTACCGTTACAAGTGCGAAACTGCTATGTTGTGATATTCTCGTTAAAGCGCATGCAAGCATCGTGAAACCTTAAAGAACGACGTCATTTAGCGAGATACAGCGTTCTGTACTGCAATAGGTTGGTGAAAAACTGTGAGGTTATGCAAATATCCTAATTGTGAACGAAACAGTGTAATAGAGCGTTTTTTAATGCAAGTGCGAATGTTAGGTTAGGTTAAGATATGAACCGTCGTAAAACCGCATTAAACAATGTCACTTAGTGAGATGCAGTGTTTTTCACCATTACAAGTCGGAAACTGCGATATCTAAAGTGAAAGCGCTTGCAAACGTCGTTAGGTTAGGTTAGGTTAGGTTAGGTTAGGTTAGGTTAGGTTACGTTAGGTTAGGTTAGGTTAGGTTTGGTTAGGTTAGGTTAGGTTAGGTTAGGGATGTTAGGTAAGGTTTGGTTAGGTTAGGTTAGGTTAGGTTGGGTTAGGTAAGGTTAGGTTAGGTTAAGATATGAACCGCGCTAAAACCGCATTAAACAATGTCACTTAGTGATATGCTGTGTTTTTCACCATTAAAAGTCGGGAACTGCGATATCTAATGTGAAAGCGCATGAAACCGTCGTAATCTTGTAGAAAACATTGTAAAGTAGCGAATAAAACGTTTTCTAACGATAGAAGTGCGAAGGTTCGGTTAGTTTGAGCTAGGTAGCGTCGTGAAGCCACCAAAAACGATGTCATCAAACGAGATAGTGTTGTTTTATTGCGAGTACGAAACTGCGATAGGTGAAATATTGGGAAAGCACACAAAATGGCATGAACTAGCCAGATACTGCGTCTTGTGCCGTTACAAGTGCGAAACTGCTTTATTGTGATATTCTCGTTAAAGCGCATGCAAGTATCGTGAAACCTTAAAGAACGATGTCATTTAGCGAGATACAGCGTTCTGTACTGTAATAAGTTGGTGAGAAACTGTGAGGTCAAGCAAATATCGTAATTGTGAACGAAACAGTGTAATTGAGCGTATTTAGATACAAGTGCGAATGTTAGGTTAGGTTGAGATATCAACCGTCGTAAAACCGCATTAAAAAATGTCACTTAGTGAGATGTAGTGTTTTTCAACATTACAAGTCGGGAACTACGATATCTAATGTGAAAGCGCATGAAACCGTCGTAATCTTGTAGAAAACATTGTAAAGTTGCGAGTAAAACGTTTTCTAACGATAGAAGTGCGAAGGTTAGCTTGAGTTATGTTAGTTTAAGCTATGTAGCGTCGTGAGACCACCACAAAGGACGTCATCTAACGAGATAGTGTTGTTTTATTGCATGTACGAAACTGCAATAGGTGAAATGTTGTGAAAGTACACAAAACGGCTTGAACAAGCCAGATACTGCGTGTTGTACCGTTACAAGTGCGAAACTGCTATAATGTGATATTCTCGTTAAAGCGCATGCAAGCATCGTGAAACCTTAAAGAACGATGTCATTTAGCGAGATACAGCGTTCTGTACTGCAATAAGTTGGTGAAAAACTGTGAGGTTATGCAAATATCGTAATTGTGAACGAAACAGTGTAATAGAGCGTTTTTCAATACAAGTACGAATGTTAGGTTAGGTTGACATATCAACCATCGTAAAACCGCATTAAACAATGTCACTTAGTGAGATGTAGTGTTTTTCAACATTACAAGTCGGGAACTACGATATCTAATGTGAAAGCGCATGAAACCGTCGTAATCTTGTAGAAAACATTGTAAAGTTGCGAGTAAAACGTTTTCTAACGATAGAAGTGCGAAGGTTAGCTTGAGTTATGTTAGTTTAAGCTATGTAGCGTCGTGAGACCACCAAAAAGGACGTCATCTAACGAGATAGTGTTGTTTTATTGCATGTACGAAACTGCAATAGGTGAAATGTTGTGAAAGTACACAAAACGGCATGAACAAGCCAAATACTGCGTGTTCTACCGTTACAAGTGCGAAACTGCTATATTGTGATATTCTCGTTAAAGCGCATGCAAGCATCGTGAAACCTTAAAGAACAATGTCATTTAGCGAGATACAGCGTTCTGTACTGCAATAAGTTGGTGAAAAACTGTGAGGTTATGCAAATATCGTAATTGTGAACGAAACAGTGTAATAGAGCGTTTTTCAAAACAAGTACGAATGTTAGGTTAGGTTAAGATATGAACCGTCGTAAAACCGCACTAAACAATGTCACTTAGTGAGATGCAGTGTTTTTCACCATTACAAGTCGGGAACTGCGATATCTAATGTGAAAGCGCTTGCAAACGTCGTTAGGTTAGGTTAGGTTAGGTTAGGTTAGGTTAGGTTAGGTTAGGTTACGTTAGGCTAGGTTTGGTTAGGTTAGGTTAGGTTAGGTTAGGTTAGGTTATGTTAGGCTAGGTTGGGTTAGGTTAGGTTAGCTTACGTTAGGTTAAGTTATGAACCGTCGTAAAACCGCAATAAACAATGTCACTTAGTGAGATGCAGTGTTTTTCACCTTTACAAGTTGGGAACTGCGATATCTAATGTGAAAGCGCTTGAAACCGTCGTAATGTTGCAGAAAGTAATGTAAAGTAGCGAGTAAAACGTTTTCTAACGATAGAAGTGCGAAACTTATGTTACGTTATGTTAGTTTAAGCTAGGTAGCGTCGTGAAACCACCAAAAACGACGTCATCTAACGAGATAGTGTTGTTTTATTGCGAGTACGAAACTGCGATAGGTAAAATGTTGTGAAAGCACACAAAACGGCATGAACAAGCCAAATACTGCGTGTTGTACCGTTACAAGTGCGAAACTGCTATGTTTTGACATTCTCGGTAAAGCGCATGCAAGTATCGTGAAACCTTAAAGAACGATGTCATTTAGCGAGATACAGCGTTCTGTACTGTAATAAGTTGGTGAGAAACTGTGAGGTCAAGCAAATATCGTAATTGTGAACGAAACAGTGTAATTGAGCGTCTTTAGATACAAGTGCGAATGTTAGGTTAGGTTGACATATCAACCGTCGTAAAACCGCATTAAACAATGTCACTTAGTGAGATGTAGTGTTTTTCAACATTACAAGTCGGGAACTACGATATCTAATGTGAAAGCGCATGAAACCGTCGTAATCTTGTAAAAAACATTGTAAAGTTGCGAGTAAAACGTTTTCTAACGATAGAAGTGCGAAGGTTAGGTTAGGTTAGGTTAGTTTAAGCTAGGTAGCGTCGTGAAACTACCAAAAACGACGTCATCTAACGAGATAGTGTTGTTTTATTGCGAGTACGAAACTGCGATAGGTAAAATGTTGTGAAAGCACACAAAACGGCATGAACAAGCCAAATACTGCGTGTTGTACCGTTACAAGTGCGAAACTGCTATGTTTTGACATTCTCGGTAAAGCGCATGCAAGTATCGTGAAACCTTAAAGAAATATGTCATTTAGCGAGATACAACGTTCTGTACTGCAATAAGTTGGTGAAAAACTGTGAGGTTATGCAAATATCGTAATTGTGAACAAAACAGTGTAATAAAGTGTTTTTAGATACAAGTGCGAATGTTAGGTTAGGTTAAGATATGAACCGTCGTAAAACCGCATTAAACGATGTCAATTAGTGAGATGCAGTGTTTTTCCCCATTAAAAGTCGGGAACTGCGATATCTAATGTGAAAGCGCTTGCAACCGTCGTTAGGTTAGGTTAGGTTAGGTTTTGTTAGGTTAGGTTAGGTTAGGTTAGATTAGGTTAGGTTGGGTTGAGTTGGGTTAGGTTAGGTTAGGTTAGGTTAGGTTGGGTTAGGTTAGGTTAGGTTAGGTTACGTTAGGTTAGGTTAGGTTACGTTAGGTTAGGTTAGGTTAGGTAAGGATAATTTGGTTAGGTTAGGTAAGGTTAGGTTAGGTTAGGTTGGGTTGGGTGTTGTTGGGTTGGGTGTTGTTGGGTTGGGTTGGGTTGGGTTAGGTTGGGTTAGGTTAGGTTAGGTTACGTTAGGTTAGGTTAGGTTAGGTTACGTTAGGTTATGTTAGGTTAGGTTAGGTTACTTTAGGTTAGGTTAGGTCAGGTATGGTTAGGTTACGTTAGAATGGGTTAGGTTAGGTTAGGTTACGTTAGGTTAGGTTAAGTTAGGTTAGGTTAGGTTTGGTTAGGTTTGGTTAGGTTAGCTTAGGTTAGGTTAGGTTGGGTTGGGTTGGGTTGGGTTAGGTTAGGTTAGGTTAGGTTAGGTTGGGTTAGGTTAGTTTAGGTTAGGTTAGGTTACGTTAGGTTGGGTTGGGTTGGGTTAGGTTAGGTTAGGTTAGGTTTGGTAAGGTTAGGTTAGGTTAGGTTACGTTAGGTTAAGGTATGAACCGTCGTAAAACCGCATTAAACAATGTCACTTAGTGAGATGCAGTGTTTTTCACCTTTACAAGTTGGGAACTGTGATATCTAATGTGAAAGCGCTTGAAACCGTCGTAATGTTGTAGAAAGCAATGTAAAGTAGCGAGTAAAACGTTTTCTAACGATAGAAGTGCGAAGGTTATGTTAGGTTGAGTTATGTTAGTTTAAGCTAGGTAGCGTCGTGAAACTACCAAAAACAACGTCATCTAACGAGATAGTGTTGTTTTATTGCGAGTACGAAACTGCGATAGGTGAAATGTTGTGAAAGCACACAAAACGGCATGAACAAGCCAAATACTGCGTGTTGTACCGTTACAAGTGCGAAACTGCTATGTTGTGATATTCTCGTTAAAGCGCATGCAAGCATCGTGAAACCTTAAAGAACGATGTCATTTAGCGAGATACAGCGTTCTGTACTGCAATAAGTTGGTGAAAAACTGTGAGGTTATGCAAATATCCTAATTGTGAACGAAACAGTGTAATAGAGCGTTTTTTAATGCAAGTGCGAATGTTAGGTTAGGTTAAGATATGAACCGTCGTAAAACCGCATTAAACAATGTCACTTAGTGAAATGCAGTGTTTTTCACCATTACAAGTCGGGAACTGCGATATCTAATGTGAAAGCGCTTGCAAACGTCGTTAGGTTAGGTTAGGTTAGGTTAGGTTAGGTTACGTTAGGTTAGGTTAGGTTAGGTTTGGTTAGGTTAGGTTAGGTTAGGTTAGGTTAGGGATGTTAGGTAAGGTTTGGTTAGGTTAGGTTAGGTTAGGTTAGGTTGGGTTAGGTAAGGTTAGGTTAGGTTAAGATATGAACCGCGCTAAAACCGCATTAAACAATGTCACTTAGTGAGATGCTGTGTTTTTCACCATTACAAGTCGGGAACTGCGATATCTAATGTGAAAGCGCATGAAACCGTCGTAATCTTGTAGAAAACATTGTAAAGTAGCGAATAAAACGTTTTCTAACGATAGAAGTGCGAAGGTTCGGTTAGTTTGAGCTAGGTAGCGTCGTGAAGCCACCAAAAACGATGTCATCTAACGAGATAGTGTTGTTTTATTGCGAGTACGAAACTGCGATAGGTGAAATATTGGGAAAGCACACAAAATGGCATGAACTAGCCAGATACTGCGTCTTGTGCCGTTACAAGTGCGAAACTGCTTTATTGTGATATTCTCGTTAAAGCGCATGCAAGTATCGTGAAACCTTAAAGAACGATGTCATTTAGCGAGATACAGCGTTCTGTACTGTAATAGGTTGGTGAGAAACTGTGAGGTCAAGCAAATATCGTAATTGTGAACGAAACAGTGTAATTGAGCGTATTTAGATACAAGTGCGAATGTTAGGTTAGGTTGAGATATCAACCGTCGTAAAACCGCATTAAACAATGTCACTTAGTGAGATGTAGTGTTTTTCAACATTACAAGTCGGGAACTACGATATCTAATGTGAAAGCGCATGAAACCGTCGTAATCTTGTAGAAAACATTGTAAAGTTGCGAGTAAAACGTTTTCTAACGATACAAGTGCGAAGGTTAGCTTGAGGTATGTTAGTTTAAGCTATGTAGCGTCGTGAGACCACCAAAAAGGACGTCATCTAACGAGATAGTGTTGTTTTATTGCATGTACGAAACTGCAATAGGTGAAATGTTGTGAAAGTACACAAAACGGCTTGAACAAGCCAGATACTGCGTGTTGTACCGTTACAAGTGCGAAACTGCTATAATGTGATATTCTCGTTAAAGCGCATGCAAGCATCGTGAAACCTTAAAGAACGATGTCATTTAGCGAGATACAGCGTTCTGTACTGCAATAAGTTGGTGAAAAACTGTGAGGTTATGCAAATATCGTAATTGTGAACGAAACAGTGTAATAGAGCGTTTTTCAATACAAGTACGAATGTTAGGTTAGGTTAAGATATGAACCGTCGTAAAACCGCATTAAACAATGTCACTTAGTGAGATGCAGTGTTTTTCACCATTACAAGTCGGGAACTGCGATATCTAATGTGAAAGCGCTTGCAAACGTCGTTAGGTTAGGTTAGGTTAGGTTAGGTTAGGTTACGTTAGGTTAGGTTTGGTTAGGTTAGGTTAGGTTAGGTTAGGTTAGGTTAGGTTATGTTAGGTTAGGTTGGGTTAGGTTAGGTAAGGTTACGTTAGGTTAAGGTATGAACCGTCGTAAAACCGCATTAAACAATGTCACATAGTGAGATGCAGTGTTTTTCACCTTTACAAGTTGGGAACTGCGATATCTAATGTGAAAGCGCTTGAAACCGTCGTAATGTTGTAGAAAGCAATGTAAAGTAGCGAGTAAAACGTTTTCTAACGATAGAAGTGCGAAACTTATGTTACGTTATGTTAGTTTAAGCTAGGTAGCGTCGTGAAACCACCAAAAACGACGTCATCTAACGAGATAGTGTTGTTTTATTGCGAGTGCGAAACTGCGATAGGTGAAATGTTGTGAAAGCACACAAAACGCAATGAACAAGCCAAATACTGCGTGTTGTACCGTTACAAGTGCGAAACTGCTATGTTGTGATATTCTCGTTGAAGCGCATGCAAGCATCGTGAAATCTTAAAGAACGATGTCATTTAGCGAGATACAGCGTTCTGTACTGCAATAAGTTGGTGAAAAACTGTGAGGTTATGCAAATATCCTAATTGTGAACGAAACAGTGTAATAGAGCGTTTTTAATACAAGTGCGAATGTTAGTTTAGGTTAAGATATGAACCGTCGTAAAACCGCATTAAACAATGTCACTTAGTGAGATGCAGTGTTTTTCACCATTACAAGTCGGGAACTGCGATATCTAATGTGAAAGCGCTTGAAAACGTCGTTAGGTTAGGTTAGGTTAGGTTAGGTTTGGTTAGGTTAGGTTAGGTTAGGTCAGCTTAGGGTATGTTAGGTAAGGTTTGGTTAGGGTAGGTTAGGTTAGGTTGGGTTAGGTAAGGTTAGGTTAGGTTAAGATATGAACCGCGCTAAAACCGCATTAAACAATGTCACTTAGTGAGATGCTGTGTTTTTCACCATTACAAGTCGGGAACTGCGATATCTAATGTGAAAGCGCATGAAACCGTCGTAATCTTGTAGAAAACATTGTAAAGTAGCAAATAAAACGTTTTCTAACGATAGAAGTGCGAAGGTTCGGTTAGTTTGAGCTAGGTAGCGTCGTGAAACCACCAAAAACGATGTCATCTAACGAGATAGTGTTGTTTTATTGCGAGTACGAAACTGCGATAGGTGAAATATTGGGAAAGCACACAAAATGGCATGAACTAGCCAGATACTGCGTCTTGTGCCGTTACAAGTGCGAAACTGCTTTATTGTGATATTCTCGTTAAAGCGCATGCAAGCATCGTGAAACCTTAAAGAACAATGTCATTTAGCGAGATACAGCGTTCTGTACTGCAATAAGTTGGTGAAAAACTGTGAGGTTATGCAAATATCGTAATTGTGAACGAGACAGTGTAATAGAGCGTTTTTCAATACAAGTACGAATGTTAGGTTAGGTTAAGATATGAACCGTCGTAAAACCGCATTAAACAATGTCACTAAGTGAGATGCAGTGTTTTTCACCATTACAAGTCGGGAACTGCGATATCTAATGTGAAAGCGCTTGCAAACGTCGTTAGGTTAGGTTAGGTTAGGTTAGGTTACGTTAGGTTAGGTTTGGTTAGGTTAGGTTAGGTTAGGTTATGTTAGGTTAGGTTGGGTTAGGTTAGGTTAGGTTACGTTAGGTTAAGGTATGAACCGTCGTAAAACCGCATTAAACAATGTCACTTAGTGAGATGCAGTGTTTTTCACCTTTACAAGTTGGGAACTGCGATATCTAATGTGAAAGCGCTTGAAACCGTCGTAATGTTCCAGAAAGCAATGTAAAGTAGCGAGTAAAACGTTTTCTAACGATAGAAGTGCGAAGGTTATGTTAGGTTGAGTTATGTTAGTTTAAGCTAGGTAGCGTCGTGAAACCACCAAAAACGACGTCATCTAACGAGATAGTGTTGTTTTATTGCGAGTATTAAACTGCGATAGGTGAAATGTTGTGAATGCACACAAAACGGCATGAACAAGCCAAATACTGCGTGTTCTACCGTTACAAGTGCAAAACTGCTATATTGTGATATTCTCGTTAAAGCGCATGCAAGCATCGTGAAACCTTAAAGAACAATGTCATTTAGCGAGATACAGCGTTCTGTACTGTAATAAGTTGGTGAGAAACTGTGAGGTCAAGCAAATATCGTAATTGTGAACGAAACAGTGTAATTGAGCGTCTTTAGATACAAGTGCGAATGTTAGGTTAGGTTGAGATATCAACCGTCGTAAAACCGCATTAAACAATGTCACTTAGTGAGATGTAGTGTTTTTCACCTTTACAAGTTGGGAACTGCGACATCTAATGTGAAAGCGCTTGAAACCGTCGTAATGTTGCAGAAAGTAATGTAAAGTAGCGAGTAAAACGTTTTCTAACGATAGAAGTGCGAAACTTATGTTACGTTATGTTAGTTTAAGCTAGGTAGCGTCGTGAAACCACCAAAAACGACGTCATCTAACGAGATAGTGTTGTTTTATTGCGAGTACGAAACTGCGATAGGTAAAATGTTGTGAAAGCACACAAAACGGCATGAACAAGCCAAATACTGCGTGTTGTACCGTTACAAGTGCGAAACTGCTATGTTTTGACATTCTCGGTAAAGCGCATGCAAGTATCGTGAAACCTTAAAGAACGATGTCATTTAGCGAGATACAGCGTTCTGTACTGTAATAAGTTGGTGAGAAACTGTGAGGTCAAGCAAATATCGTAATTGTGAACGAAACAGTGTAATTGAGCGTCTTTAGATACAAGTGCGAATGTTAGGTTAGGTTGACATATCAACCGTCGTAAAACCGCATTAAACAATGTCACTTAGTGAGATGTAGTGTTTTTCAACATTACAAGTCGGGAACTACGATATCTAATGTGAAAGCGCATGAAACCGTCGTAATCTTGTAGAAAACATTGTAAAGTTGCGAGTAAAACGTTTTATAACGATAGAAGTGCGAAGGTTAGGTTAGGTTAGGTTAGTTTAAGCTAGGTAGCGTCGTGAAACTACCAAAAACGACGTCATCTAACGAGATAGTGTTGTTTTATTGCGAGTACGAAACTGCGATAGGTAAAATGTTGTGAAAGCACACAAAACGGCATGAACAAGCCAAATACTGCGTGTTGTACCGTTACAAGTGCGAAACTGCTATGTTTTGACATTCTCGGTAAAGCGCATGCAAGTATCGTGAAACCTTAAAGAAATATGTCATTTAGCGAGATACAACGTTCTGTACTGCAATAAGTTGGTGAAAAACTGTGAGGTTATGCAAATATCGTAATTGTGAACAAAACAGTGTAATAAAGTGTTTTTAGATACAAGTGCGAATGTTAGGTTAGGTTAAGATATGAACCGTCGTAAAACCGCATTAAACAATGTCAATTAGTGAGATGCAGTGTTTTTCACCATTAAAAGTCGGGAACTGCGATATCTAATGTGAAAGCGCTTGCAACCGTCGTTAGGTTAGGTTAGGTTAGGTTTTGTTAGGTTAGGTTAGGTTAGGTTAGATTAGGTTAGGTTGGGTTGAGTTGGGTTAGGTTAGGTTAGGTTAGGTTAGGTTGGGTTAGGTTAGGTTAGGTTAGGTTACGTTAGGTTAGGTTAGGTTACGTTAGGTTAGGTTAGGTTAGGTAAGGATAATTTGGTTAGGTTAGGTAAGGTTAGGTTAGGTTAGGTTGGGTTGGGTGTTGTTGGGTTGGGTGTTGTTGGGTTGGGTTGGGTTGGGTTAGGTTGGGTTAGGTTAGGTTAGGTTACGTTAGGTTAGGTTAGGTTAGGTTACGTTAGGTTATGTTAGGTTAGGTTAGGTTACGTTAGGTTAGGTTAGGTCAGGTATGGTTAGGTTACGTTAGAATGGGTTAGGTTAGGTTAGGTTACATTAGGTTAGGTTAAGTTAGGTTTGGTTAGGTTTGGTTAGGTTAGCTTAGGTTAGGTTAGGTTGGGTTGGGTTGGGTTGGGTTAGGTTAGGTTAGGTTAGGTTAGGTTGGGTTAGGTTAGTTTAGGTTAGGTTAGGTTAGGTTGGGTTGGGTTGGGTTAGGTTAGGTTAGGTTAGGTTTGGTAAGGTTAGGTTAGGTTAGGTTACGTTAGGTTAAGGTATGAACCGTCGTAAAACCGCATTAAACAATGTCACTTAGTGAGATGCAGTGTTTTTCACCTTTACAAGTTGGGAACTGTGATATCTAATGTGAAAGCGCTTGAAACCGTCGTAATGTTGTAGAAAGCAATGTAAAGTAGCGAGTAAAACGTTTTCTAACGATAGAAGTGCGAAGGTTATGTTAGGTTGAGTTATGTTAGTTTAAGCTAGGTAGCGTCGTGAAACTACCAAAAACAACGTCATCTAACGAGATAGTGTTGTTTTATTGCGAGTACGAAACTGCGATAGGTGAAATGTTGTGAAAGCACACAAAACGGCATGAACAAGCCAAATACTGCGTGTTGTACCGTTACAAGTGCGAAACTGCTATGTTGTGATATTCTCGTTAAAGCGCATGCAAGCATCGTGAAACCTTAAAGAACGATGTCATTTAGCGAGATACAGCGTTCTGTACTGCAATAAGTTGGTGAAAAACTGTGAGGTTATGCAAATATCCTAATTGTGAACGAAACAGTGTAATAGAGCGTTTTTTAATGCAAGTGCGAATGTTAGGTTAGGTTAAGATATGAACCGTCGTAAAACCGCATTAAACAATGTCACTTAGTGAAATGCAGTGTTTTTCACCATTACAAGTCGGGAACTGCGATATCTAATGTGAAAGCGCTTGCAAACGTCGTTAGGTTAGGTTAGGTTAGGTTACGTTAGGTTACGTTAGGTTAGGTTAGGTTAGGTTTGGTTAGGTTAGGTTAGGTTAGGTTAGGTTAGGGATGTTAGGTAAGGTTTGGTTAGGTTAGGTTAGGTTAGGTTGGGTTAGGTAAGGTTAGGTTAGGTTAAGATATGAACCGCGCTAAAACCGCATTAAACAATGTCACTTAGTGAGATGCTGTGTTTTTCACCATTACAAGTCGGGAACTGCGATATCTAATGTGAAAGCGCATGAAACCGTCGTAATCTTGTAGAAAACATTGTAAAGTAGCGAATAAAACGTTTTCTAACGATAGAAGTGCGAAGGTTCGGTTAGTTTGAGCTAGGTAGCGTCGTGAAGCCACCAAAAACGATGTCATCTAACGAGATAGTGTTGGTTAATTGCGAGTACGAAACTGCGATAGGTGAAATATTGGGAAAGCACACAAAATGGCATGAACTAGCCAGATACTGCGTCTTGTGCCGTTACAAGTGCGAAACTGCTTTATTGTGATATTCTCGTTAAAGCGCACGCAAGTATCGTGAAACCTTAAAGAACGATGTCATTTAGCGAGATACAGCGTTCTGTACTGTAATAGGTTGGTGAGAAACTGTGAGGTCAAGCAAATATCGTAATTGTGAACGAAACAGTGTAATTGAGCGTATTTAGATACAAGTGCGAATGTTAGGTTGAGATATCAACCGTCGTAAAACCGCATTAAACAATGTCACTTAGTGAGATGTAGTGTTTTTCAACATTACAAGTCGGGAACTACGATATCTAATGTGAAAGCGCATGAAACCGTCATAATCTTGTAGAAAACATTGTAAAGTTGCGAGTAAAACGTTTTCTAACGATAGAAGTGCGAAGGTTAGCTTGAGGTATGTTAGTTTAAGCTATGTAGCGTCGTGAGACCACCAAAAAGGACGTCATCTAACGAGATAGTGTTGTTTTATTGCATGTACGAAACTGCAATAGGTGAAATGTTGTGAAAGTACACAAAACGGCTTGAACAAGCCAGATACTGCGTGTTGTACCGTTACAAGTGCGAAACTGCTATAATGTGATATTCTCGTTAAAGCGCATGCAAGCATCGTGAAACCTTAAAGAACGATGTCATTTAGCGAGATACAGCGTTCTGTACTGCAATAAGTTGGTGAAAAACTGTGAGGTTATGCAAATATCGTAATTGTGAACGAAACAGTGTAATAGAGCGTTTTTCAATACAAGTACGAATGTTAGGTTAGGTTAAGATATGAACCGTCGTAAAACCGCATTAAACAATGTCACTTAGTGAGATGCAGTGTTTTTCACCATTACAAGTCGGGAACTGCGATATCTAATGTGAAAGCGCTTGCAAACGTCGTTAGGTTAGGTTAGGTTAGGTTAGGTTAGGTTAGGTTACGTTAGGTTAGGTTTGGTTAGGTTAGGTTAGGTTAGGTTAGGTTATGTTAGGTTAGGTTGGGTTAGGTTAGGTAAGGTTACGTTAGGTTAAGGTACGAACCGTCGTAAAACCGCATTAAACAATGTCACATAGTGAGATGCAGTGTTTTTCACCTTTACAAGTTGGGAACTGCGATATCTAATGTGAAAGCGCTTGAAACCGTCGTAATGTTGTAGAAAGCAATGTAAAGTAGCGAGTAAAACGTTTTCTAACGATAGAAGTGCGAAACTTATGTTACGTTATGTTAGTTTAAGCTAGGTAGCGTCGTGAAACCACCAAAAACGACGTCATCTAACGAGATAGTGTTGTTTTATTGCGAGTACGAAACTGCGATAGGTGAAATGTTGTGAAAGCACACAAAACGCAATGAACAAGCCAAATACTGCGTGTTGTACCGTTACAAGTGCGAAACTGCTATGTTGTGATATTCTCGTTGAAGCGCATGCAAGCATCGTGAAATCTTAAAGAACGATGTCATTTAGCGAGATACAGCGTTCTGTACTGCAATAAGTTGGTGAAAAACTGTGAGGTTATGCAAATATCCTAATTGTGAACGAAACAGTGTAATAGAGCGTTTTTAATACAAGTGCGAATGTTAGGTTAGGTTAAGATATGAACCGTCGTAAAACCGCATTAAACAATGTCACTTAGTGAGATGCAGTGTTTTTCACCATTACAAGTCGGGAACTGCGATATCTAATGTGAAAGCGCTTGAAAACGTCGTTAGGTTAGGTTAGGTTAGGTTAGGTTTGGTTAGGTTAGGTTAGGTTAGGTCAGCTTAGGGTATGTTAGGTAAGGTTTGGTTAGGGTAGGTTAGGTTAGGTTGGGTTAGGTAAGGTTAGGTTAGGTTAAGATATGAACCGCGCTAAAACCGCATTAAACAATGTCACTTAGTGAGATGCTGTGTTTTTCACCATTACAAGTCGGGAACTGCGATATCTAATGTGAAAGCGCATGAAACCGTCGTAATCTTGTAGAAAACATTGTAAAGTAGCGAATAAAACGTTTTCTAACGATAGAAGTGCGAAGGTTCGGTTAGTTTGAGCTAGGTAGCGTCGTGAAACCACCAAAAACGACGTCATCTAACGAGATAGTGTTGTTTTATTGCGACTACGAAACTGCGATAGGTGAATTATTGTGAAAGCACACAAAACGGCATGAACAACCCAGATACTGCGTGTTGTACCTTTACAAGTGCGAAACTGCTATAATGTGATATTCTCGTTAAAGCGCATGCAAGCATCGTGAAACCTTAAAGAACAATTTTATTTAGCGAGATACAGCGTTCTGTACTGCAATAAGTTGGTGAAAAACTGTGAGGTTATGCAAATATCGTAATTGTGAACGAAACAGTGTAATAGAGCGGTTTTAGATACAAGTGCGAATGTTAGGTTAGGTTAAGATATGAACCGTCGTAAAACCGCAATAAACAATGTCACTTAGTGTTTTTCACCATTACAAGTCGGGAACTGCAATATCTAATGTAAAAGCGCTTGCAACCGTCGTTAGGTTAGGTTAGGTTAGGTTAGGTTAGGTTAGGTTAGGTTAGATTAGGTTAGGTAGGGTTGAGTTGGGTTAGGTTAGGTTAGGTTAGGTTAGGTTGGGTTAGGTTAGATTAGGTTAGGTTAGGTTAGCTTAGGTTAGGTTAGGTTACCTTAGGTTAGGTTAGGTTAGGTAAGGATAATTTGGTTAGGTTAGGTAAGGTTAGGTTAGGTTAGGTTAGGTTGGGTTGGGTGTTGTTGGGTTGGGTTGGGTTGGGTTGGGTTAGGTTGGGTTAGGTTAGGTTAGGTTACGTTAGGTTAGGTTAGGTTACGTTAGGTTATGTTAGATTAGGTTAGGTTACGTTAGGTTAGGTTAGGTCAGGTAAGGTTAGGTTACGTTAGAATAGGTTAGGTTAGGTTAGGTTACGTTACGTTAGGTTAGGTTAGGTTAGGTTAGGTTTGGTTAGGTTAGGTTAGGTTAGGTTAGCTTAGGTTAGGTTAGGTTGGGTTGGGTTGGGTTAGGTTGGGTTAGGTTAGGTCAGGTTAGGTTGGGTTAGGTTAGTTTAGGTTAGGTTAGGTTAGGTTAGCTTGGGTTGGGTTGGGTTAGGTTAGGTTAGGTTAGGTAAGGTTAGGTTAGGTTAGGTTAGGTTAGGTTAGGTTACGTTAGGTTAAGGTATGAACCGTCGTAAAACCGCATTAAACAATGTCACTTAGTGAGATGCAGTGTTTTTCACCTTTACAAGTTGGGAACTGCGATATCTAATCTGAAAGCGCTTGAAACCGTCGTAATATTGTAGAAAGCAATGTAAAGTAGCAAGTAAAACGTTTTCTGACGATAGAAGTGCGAAGGTTATGTTAGGTTGAGTTATGTTAGTTTAAGCTAGGTAGCGTCGTGAAACCACCAAAAACGACATCATCTAACGAGATAGTGTTGTTTTATTGCGAGTACGAAACTGCGATAGGTGAAATGTTGTGAAAGCACACAAAACGGCATTAACAAGCCAAATACTGCGTGTTGTACCGTTAGAAGTGCGAAACTGCTATGTTGTGATATTCTCGTTAAAGCGCATGCAATTATCGTGAAACCTTAAAGAATGATGTCATTTAGCGAAAGACAGCGTTCTGTACTGTAATAATTTGGTGAAAAACTGTGAGGTCATGCAAATATCGTAATTGTGAACGAAACAGTGTAATAGAGCGATTTGAGATACAAGCGCGAATGTTAGGTTAGGTTAAGATATGAACCGTCGTAAAACCGCATTAAACAATGTCACTTAGTGAGATGCAGTGTTTTTCACCTTTACAAGTTGGGAACTGCGATATCTAATGTGAAAGCGCTTGAAACCGTCATAATGTTGTAGAAAGCAATGTAAAGTAGCGAGTAAAACGTTTTCTAACGATAGAAGTGCGAAGATTATGTTAGGTTGAGTTATGTCAGTTTAAGCAAGGTAGCGTCGTGAAACCACCAAAAACGACGTCATCTAACGAGATAGTGTTGTTTTATTGCAAGTACGAAACTGCGATAGGTGAAATGTTGTGAAAGCACACAAAACGACATGCACAAGCCAAATACTGCGTGTTGTACCGTTACAAGTGCGAAACTGCTATGTTGTGATATTCTCGTTAAAGCGCATGCAAGCATCGTGAAACTTTAAAGAATGATGTCATTTAGCGAGAGACAGCGTTCTGTACTGTAATAAGTTGGTGAAAAACTGTGAGGTCATGCAAATATCGTAATTGTGAACGAAACAGTGTAATAGAGCGTTTTGAGATAAAAGCGCAAATGTTAGGTTAGGTTAAGCTATGAACCGTCGTAAAACCGCATTAAACAATGTCACTTTGTGAGATGCAGTGTTTTTCACCATTACAAGTCGGGAACTGCGATATCTAATGTGAAAGCGCATGAAACCGTCGTAATGTTGTAGAGAGCATTGTAAAGTAGCGAGTAAAACGTTTTCTAACGATAGAAGTGCGAAGGTTATGTTATGTTAGTTTAAGCTAGGTAGCGTCATGAAACCACCAAAAACGACGTCATCTAACGAGATAGTGTTGTTTTATTGCGAGTACGAAACTGCGATAGGTGAAATGTTGTGAAAGCACACAAAACGGCATGCACAAGCCAAATACTGCGTGTAGTACCGTTACAAGTGCGAAACTGCTATGTTGTGATATTCTCGTTAAAGCGCATGCAAGCATCGTGAAACCTTAAAAAACAATGTCATTTAGCGAGATACAGCGTTCTGTACTGCAATAAGTTGGTGAAAAACTGTGAGGTTATGCAAATATCGTAATTGTGAACGAAACAGTGTAATAGAGCGTTCTTAGATACAAGTGCGAATGTTAGGTTAGGTTAAGATATGAACCGTCGTAAAACCGCATTAAAGAATGTCACTTAGTGTTTTTCACTATTACAAGTCGGGAACTGCGATATCTAATGTGAAAGCGCTTGCAACCGTCGTTAGGTTAGGTTAGGTTAGGTTAGGTTAGGTTTGATTAGGTTAGGTTAGGTTTTGGTTAGATTAGGTTAGGTTGGGTTGAGTTGGGTCAGGTTAGGTTAGGTTGGGTTAGGTTAGGTTAGGTTAGGTTACGTTAGGTTAGGTTACGTTAGGTTAGGTTAGGTTAGGTAAGGATAATTTGGTTAGGTTAGGTAAGGTTAGGTTAGGTTAGGTTAGGTTGGGTTGGGTGTTGTTGGGTTGGGTTGGGTTGGGTTAGGTTGGGTTAGGTTAGGTTAGGTTACGTTAGGTTAGGTTAGGTTACGTTAGGTTATGTTAGATTAGGTTAGGTTACGTTAGGTTAGGTTAGGTCAGGTAAGGTTAAGTTACGTTAGAATAGGTTAGGTTAGGTTAGGTTACGTTAGGTTAGGTTAGGTTAGGTTAGGTTAGGTTGGGTTGGGTTGGGTTAGGTTAGGTTAGGTTAGGTTAGGTTGGGTTAGGTTAGTTTAGGTTAGGTTAGGTTAGGTTGGGTTGGGTTGGGTTAGGTTAGGTTAGGTTAGGTAAGGTAAGGTTAGGTAAGGTTAGGTTAAGGTATGAACCGTCGTAAAACCGCATTAAACAATGTCACTTAGTGAGATGCAGTGTTTTTCACCTTTACAAGTTGGGAACTGCGATATCTAATGTGAAAGCGCTTGAAACCGTCATAATGTTGTAGAAAGCAATGTAAAGTAGCGAGTAAAACGTTTTCTAACGATAGAAGTGCGAAGATTATGTTAGGTTGAGTTATGTCAGTTTAAGCAAGGTAGCGTCGTGAAACCACCAAAAACGACGTCATCTAACGAGATAGTGTTGTTTTATTGCAAGTACGAAACTGCGATAGGTGAAATGTTGTGAAAGCACACAAAACGGCATGCACAAGCCAAATACTGCGTGTTGTACCGTTACAAGTGCGAAACTGCTATGTTGTGATATTCTCGTTAAAGCGCATGCAAGCATCGTGAAACTTTAAAGAATGATGTCATTTAGCGAGAGACAGCGTTCTGTACTGTATTAAGTTGGTGAAAAACTGTGAGGTCATGCAAATATCGTAATTGTGAACGAAACAGTGTAATAGAGCGTTTTGAGATAAAAGCGCAAATGTTAGGTTAGGTTAAGTTATGAACCGTCGTAAAACCGCATTAAACAATGTCACTTTGTGAGATGCAGTGTTTTTCACCATTACAAGTCGGGAACTGCGATATCTAATGTGAAAGCGCTTGAAAACGTCGTTAGGTTAGGTTAGGTTAGGTTAGGTTTGGTTAGGTTAGGTTAGGTTAGGTCAGCTTAGGGTATGTTAGGTAAGGTTTGGTTAGGGTAGGTTAGGTTAGGTTGGGTTAGGTAAGGTTAGGTTAGGTTAAGATATGAACCGCGCTAAAACCGCATTAAACAATGTCACTTAGTGAGATGCTGTGTTTTTCACCATTACAAGTCGGGAACTACGATATCTAATGTGAAAGCGCATGAAACCGTCATAATCTTGTAGAAAACATTGTAAAGTTGCGAGTAAAACGTTTTCTAACGATAGAAGTGCGAAGGTTAGCTTGAGGTATGTTAGTTTAAGCTATGTAGCGTCGTGAGACCACCAAAAAGGACGTCATCTAACGAGATAGTGTTGTTTTATTGCATGTACGAAACTGCAATAGGTGAAATGTTGTGAAAGTACACAAAACGGCTTGAACAAGCCAGATACTGCGTGTTGTACCGTTACAAGTGCGAAACTGCTATAATGTGATATTCTCGTTAAAGCGCATGCAAGCATCGTGAAACCTTAAAGAACGATGTCATTTAGCGAGATACAGCGTTCTGTACTGCAATAAGTTGGTGAAAAACTGTGAGGTTATGCAAATATCGTAATTGTGAACGAAACAGTGTAATAGAGCGTTTTTCAATACAAGTACGAATGTTAGGTTAGGTTAAGATATGAACCGTCGTAAAACCGCATTAAACAATGTCACTTAGTGAGATGCAGTGTTTTTCACCATTACAAGTCGGGAACTGCGATATCTAATGTGAAAGCGCTTGCAAACGTCGTTAGGTTAGGTTAGGTTAGGTTAGGTTAGGTTAGGTTACGTTAGGTTAGGTTTGGTTAGGTTAGGTTAGGTTAGGTTAGGTTATGTTAGGTTAGGTTGGGTTAGGTTAGGTAAGGTTACGTTAGGTTAAGGTACGAACCGTCGTAAAACCGCATTAAACAATGTCACATAGTGAGATGCAGTGTTTTTCACCTTTACAAGTTGGGAACTGCGATATCTAATGTGAAAGCGCTTGAAACCGTCGTAATGTTGTAGAAAGCAATGTAAAGTAGCGAGTAAAACGTTTTCTAACGATAGAAGTGCGAAACTTATGTTACGTTATGTTAGTTTAAGCTAGGTAGCGTCGTGAAACCACCAAAAACGACGTCATCTAACGAGATAGTGTTGTTTTATTGCGAGTACGAAACTGCGATAGGTGAAATGTTGTGAAAGCACACAAAACGCAATGAACAAGCCAAATACTGCGTGTTGTACCGTTACAAGTGCGAAACTGCTATGTTGTGATATTCTCGTTGAAGCGCATGCAAGCATCGTGAAATCTTAAAGAACGATGTCATTTAGCGAGATACAGCGTTCTGTACTGCAATAAGTTGGTGAAAAACTGTGAGGTTATGCAAATATCCTAATTGTGAACGAAACAGTGTAATAGAGCGTTTTTAATACAAGTGCGAATGTTAGGTTAGGTTAAGATATGAACCGTCGTAAAACCGCATTAAACAATGTCACTTAGTGAGATGCAGTGTTTTTCACCATTACAAGTCGGGAACTGCGATATCTAATGTGAAAGCGCTTGAAAACGTCGTTAGGTTAGGTTAGGTTAGGTTAGGTTTGGTTAGGTTAGGTTAGGTTAGGTCAGCTTAGGGTATGTTAGGTAAGGTTTGGTTAGGGTAGGTTAGGTTAGGTTGGGTTAGGTAAGGTTAGGTTAGGTTAAGATATGAACCGCGCTAAAACCGCATTAAACAATGTCACTTAGTGAGATGCTGTGTTTTTCACCATTACAAGTCGGGAACTGCGATATCTAATGTGAAAGCGCATGAAACCGTCGTAATCTTGTAGAAAACATTGTAAAGTAGCGAATAAAACGTTTTCTAACGATAGAAGTGCGAAGGTTCGGTTAGTTTGAGCTAGGTAGCGTCGTGAAACCACCAAAAACGATGTCATCTAACGAGATAGTGTTGTTTTATTGCGAGTACGAAACTGCGATAGGTGAAATATTGGGAAAGCACACAAAATGGCATGAACTAGCCAGATACTGCGTCTTGTGCCGTTACAAGTGCGAAACTGCTTTATTGTGATATTCTCGTTAAAGCGCATGCAAGTATCTTGAAACCTTAAAGAACGATGTCATTTAGCGAGATACAGCGTTCTGTGCTGTAATAAGTTGGTGAGAAACTGTGAGGTCAAGCAAATATCGTAATTACGAACGAAACAGTGTAATTGAGCGTATCTAGATACAAGTGCGAATGTTAGGTTAGGTTGAGATATCAACCGTCGTAAAACCGCATTAAACAATGTCACTTAGTGAGATGTAGTGTTTTTCAACATTACAAGTAGGGAACTACGATATCTAATGTGAAAGCGCATGAAACCGTCGTAATCTTGTAGAAAACATTGTAAAGTTGCGAGTAAAACGTTTTCTAACGATAGAAGTGCGAAGGTTAGCTTGAGTTATGTTAGTTTAAGCTAGGTAGCGTCGTGAAACTACCAAAAACGACGTCCTCTAACGAGATAGTGTTGTTTTATTGCGAGTATTAAACTGCGATAGGTGAAATGTTGTGAAAGCACACAAAACGGCATGAACAAGCCAAATACTGCGTGTTCTACCGTTACAAAAAAAAAAGAAGAAGTTAACTTCTTTGACGCAAACAATACGGAAAAAAGGAAAACAGAAGGCGAGGAAAGAAACAGATTGACGCCAATAATGACCGTTACAAGTGCGAAACTGCTATATTGTGATATTCTCGTTAAAGCGCATGCAAGCATCGTGAAACCTTAAAGAACAATGTCATTTAGCGAGATACAGCGTTCTGTACTGCAATAAGTTGGTGAAAAACTGTGAGGTTATGCAAATATCGTAATTGTGAACGAGACAGTGTAATAGAGCGTTTTTCAATACAAGTACGAATGTTAGGTTAGGTTAAGTTATGAACCGTCGTAAAACCGCATTAAACAATGTCACTAAGTGAGATGCAGTGTTTTTCACCATTACAAGTCGGGAACTGCGATATCTAATGTGAAAGCGCTTGCAAACGTCGTTAGGTTAGGTTAGGTTAGGTTAGGTTAGGTTACGTTAGGTTAGGTTTGGTTAGGTTAGGTTAGGTTAGGTTATGTTAGGTTAGGTTGGGTTAGGTTAGGTTAGGTTACGTTAGGTTAAGGTATGAACCGTCGTAAAACCGCATTAAACAATGTCACTTAGTGAGATGCAGTGTTTTTCACCTTTACAAGTTGGGAACTGCGATATCTAATGTGAAAGCGCTTGAAACCGTCGTAATGTTCCAGAAAGCAATGTAAAGTAGCGAGTAAAACGTTTTCTAACGATAGAAGTGCGAAGGTTATGTTAGGTTGAGTTATGTTAGTTTAAGCTAGGTAGCGTCGTGAAACCACCAAAAACGACGTCATCTAACGAGATAGTGTTGTTTTATTGCGAGTATTAAACTGCGATAGGTGAAATGTTGTGAATGCACACAAAACGGCATGAACAAGCCAAATACTGCGTGTTCTACCGTTACAAGTGCGAAACTGCTATATTGTGATATTCTCGTTAAAGCGCATGCAAGCATCGTGAAACCTTAAAGAACAATGTCATTTAGCGAGATACAGCGTCCTGTACTGCAATAAGTTGGTGCACAACGTTGAGGTTATGCAAATATCGTAATTGTGAACGAAACAGTGTAATAGAGCGTTTTTCAATACAAGTACGAATGTTAGGTTAGGTTGACATATCAACCATCGTAAAACCGCATTAAACAATGTCACTTAGTGAGATGTAGTGTTTTTCAACATTACAAGTCGGGAACTACGATATCTAATGTGAAAGCGCATGAAACCGTCGTAATCTTGTAGAAAACATTGTAAAGTTGCGAGTAAAACGTTTTCTAAGGATAGAAGTGCGAAGGTTAGCTTGAGTTATGTTAGTTTAAGCTATGTAGCGTCGTGAGACCACCAAAAAGGACGTCATCTAACGAGATAGTGTTGTTTTATTGCATGTACGAAACTGCAATAGGTGAAATGTTGTGAAAGTACACAAAACGGCATGAACAAGCCAAATACTGCGTGTTCTACCGTTACAAGTGCGAAACTGCTATATTGTGATATTCTCGTTAAAGCGCAAGCAAGCATCGTGAAACCTTAAAGAACAATGTCATTTAGCGAGATACAGCGTTCTGTACTGCAATAAGTTGGTGAAAAACTGTGAGGTCATGCAAATATCGTAATTGTGAACGAAACAGTGTAATAGAGCGTTTTTCAATACAAGTACGAATGTTAGGTTAGGTTAAGATATGAACCGTCGTAAAACCGCATTAAACAATGTCACTTAGTGAGATGCAGTGTTTTTCACACCATTACAAGTCGGGAACTGCGATATCTAA
This sequence comes from Rhipicephalus microplus, assembly GCF_043290135.1. Lineage (NCBI taxonomy): Eukaryota > Metazoa > Arthropoda > Arachnida > Ixodida > Ixodidae > Rhipicephalus > Rhipicephalus microplus. The sequence continues at coordinate 1,506,074 of NC_134700.1, read as the reverse complement.
TGTGAAAGCGCTTGCAAACGTCGTTAGGTTAGGTTAGGTTAGGTTAGGTTAGGTTAGGTTACATTAGTTAGGTTTGGTTAGGTTAGGTTAGGTTATGTTAGGTTAGGTTGGGTTAGGTTAGGTTAGGTTACGTTAGGTTAAGGTATGAACCGTCGTAAAACCGCAATAAACAATGTCACTTAGTGAGATGCAGTGTTTTTCACCTTTACAAGTTGGGAACTGCGATATCTAATGTGAGAGCGCTTGAAACCGTCGTAATGTTGTAGAGAGCAATGTAAAGTAGCGAGTAAAACGTTTTCTAACGATAGAAGTGCGAAGGTTAGGTTAGGTTAGGTTACTTTAAGCTAGGTAGCGTCGTGAAACTACCAAAAACGACGTCATCTAACGAGATAGTGTTGTTTTATTGCGAGTATTAAACTGCGATAGGTGAAATGTTGTGAAAGCACACAAAACGGCATGAACAAGCCAAATACTGCGTGTTCTACCGTTACAAGTGCGAAACTGCTATATTGTAATATTCTCGTTAAAGCGCATGCAAGCATCGTGAAACCTTAAAGAACAATGTCATTTAGCGAGATACAGCGTTCTGTACTGCAATAAGTTGGTGAAAAACTGTGAGGTTATGCAAATATCGTAATGGTGAACGAAACAGTGTAATAGAGCGTTTTTCAATACAAGTACGAATGTTAGGTTAGGTTAAGATATGAACCGTCGTAAAACCGCATTAATGTCACTTAGTGAGATGCAGTGTTTTTCAGCATTACAAGTCGGGAACTGCGATATCCAATGTGAAAGCGCTTGCAAACGTCGTTAGATAAGGTTAGGTTAGGTTAGGTAAGGTTAGGTTAGGTTTGGTTAGGTTAGTTTAGGTTAGGTTAGGTTAGGTTAGATTAGGTTAGGTAAGGATAATTTGGTTAGGTTAGGTAAGGTTAGGTTGGGTTGGGTGTTGTTGGGTTGGGTTGGGTTGGGTTAGGTTGGGTTAGGTTAGGTTAGGTTACGTTAGGTTAGGTTAGGTTAGGTTACGTTAGGTTATGCTAGGTTAGGTTAGGTTAAGTTAGGTTAGGTTAGGTCAGGTAAGGTTAGGTTACGTTAGAATAGGTTAGGTTAGGTTAGGTTAGGTTACGTTAGGTTAGGTTGTTAGGTTAGGTTAGGTTTGGTTAGGTTAGGTTAGGTTAGCTTAGGTTAGGTTAGGTTGGGTTGGGTTGGGTTAGGTTGGGTTAGGTTAGGTTAGGTTAGGTTAGGTTGGGTTAGGTTAGTTTAGGTTAGGTTAGGTTAGGTTGGGTTGGGTTGGGTTAGGTTAGGTTAGGTAAGGTTAGGTTAGGTTAGGTTAGGTTACGTTAGGTTAAGGTATGAACCGTCGTAAAACCGCATGAAACAATGTCACTTAGTGAGATGCAGTGTTTTTCATCTTTACAAGTTGGGAACTGCGATATCTAATGTGAAAGCGCATGAAACCGTCGTAATCTTGTAGAAAACATTGTAAAGTTGCGAGTAAAACGTTTTCTAACGATATAAGTGCGAAGGTTAGGTTAGGTTAGGTTAGTTTAAGCTAGGTAGCGTCGTGAAACTACCAAAAACGACGTCATCTAACGAGATAGTGTTGTTTTATTGCGAGTACGAAACTGCAATAGGTGAAATATTGGGAAAGCACACAAAATGGCATGAACTAGCCAGATACTGCGTCTTGTGCCGTTACAAGTGAGAAACTGCTTTATTGTGCTATTCTCGTTAAAGCGCATGCAAGTATCGTGAAACCTTAAAGAACGATGTCATTTAGCGAGATACAGCGTTCTGTACTGTAATAAGTTGGTGAGAAACTGTGAGGTCAAGCAAATATCGTAATTGTGAACGAAACAGTGTAATTGAGCGTATTTAGATACAAGTGCGAATGTTAGGTTAGGTTGAGATATCAACCGTCGTAAAACCGCATTAAACAATGTCACTTAGTGAGATGTAGTGTTTTTCAACATTACAAGTCGGGAACTACGATATCCAATGTGAAAGCGCATGAAACTGTCGTAATCTTGTAGAAAACATTGTAAAGTTGCGAGTAAAACGTTTTCTAACGATAGAAGTGCGAAGGTTAGCTTGAGTTATGTTAGTTTAAGCTATGTAGCGTCGTGAGACCACCAAAAAGGACGTCATCTAACGAGATAGTGTTGTTTTATTGCATGTACGTAACTGCAATAGGTGAAATGTTGTGAAAGTACACAAAACGGCTTGAACAAGCCAGATACTGCGTGTTGTACCGTTACAAGTGCGAAACTGCTATAATGTGATATTCTTGTTAAAGCGCATGCAAGCATCGTGAAACCTTAAAGAACGATGTCCTTTAGCGAGATACAGCGTTCTGTACTGCAATAAGTTGGTGAAAAACTGTGAGGATATGCAAATATCCTAATTGTGAACGAAACAGTGTAATAGAGCGTTTTTCAATACAAGTACGAATGTTAGGTTAGGTTAAGATATGAACCGTCGTAAAACCGCATTAAACAATGTCACTTAGTGAGATGCAGTGTTTTTCACCATTACAAGTCGGGAACTGCGATATCTAATGTGAAAGCGCTTGCAAACGTCGTTAGGTTAGGTTAGGTTAGGTTAGGTTACGTTAGGTTAGGTTTGGTTAGGTTAGGTTAGGTTAGGTTAGGTTAGGTTAGGTTGGGTTAGGTTAGGTTAGGTTAGGTTAGGTTAAGATATGAACCGCGCTAAAACCGCATTAAACAATGTCACTTAGTGAGATGCAGTGTTTTTCACCTTTACAAGTTGGGAACTGCGATATCTAATGTGAAAGCGCTTGAAACCGTCGTAATGTTGTAGAAAGCAATGTAAAGTAGCGAGTAAAACGTTTTCTCACGATAGAAGTGCGAAGGTTATGTTAGGTTGAGTTATGTTAGTTTAAGCTAGGTAGCGTCGTGAAACCACCAAAAACGACGTCATCTAACGAGATAGTGTTGTTTTATTGCGAGTATTAAACTGCGATAGGTGAAATGTTGTGAAAGCACACAAAACGGCATGAACAAGCCAAATACTGCGTGTTCTACCGTTACAAGTGCGAAACTGCTATGTTGTGATATTCTCGTTGAAGCGCATGCAAGCATCGTGAAATCTTAAAGAACGATGTCATTTAGCGAGATACAGCGTTCTGTACTGCAATAAGTTGGTGAAAAACTGTGAGGTTATGCAAATATCCTAATTGTGAACGAAACAGTGTAATAGAGCGTTTTTAATACAAGTGCGAATGTTAGGTTAGGTTAAGATATGAACCGTCGTAAAACCGCATTAAACAATGTCACTTAGTGAGATGCAGTGTTTTTCACCATTACAAGTCGGGAACTGCGATATCTAATGTGAAAGCGCTTGAAAACGTCGTTAGGTTAGGTTAGGTTAGGTTAGGTTAGGTCAGCTTAGGGTATGTTAGGTAAGGTTTGGTTAGGGTAGGTTAGGTTAGGTTGGGTTAGGTAAGGTTAGGTTAGGTTAAGATATGAACCGCGCTAAAACCGCATTAAACAATGTCACTTAGTGAGATGCTGTGTTTTTCACCATTACAAGTCGGGAACTGCGATATCTAATGTGAAAGCGCATGAAACCGTCGTAATCTTGTAGAAAACATTGTAAAGTAGCGAATAAAACGTTTTCTAACGATAGAAGTGCGAAGGTTCGGTTAGTTTGAGCTAGGTAGCGTCGTGAAACCACCAAAAACGATGTCATCTAACGAGATAGTGTTGTTTTATTGCGAGTACGAAACTGCGATAGGTGAAATATTGGGAAAGCACACAAAATGGCATGAACTAGCCAGATACTGCGTCTTGTGCCGTTACAAGTGCGAAACTGCTTTATTGTGATATTCTCGTTAAAGCGCATGCAAGTATCTTGAAACCTTAAAGAACGATGTCATTTAGCGAGATACAGCGTTCTGTACTGTAATAAGTTGGTGAGAAACTGTGAGGTCAAGCAAATATCGTAATTGTGAACGAAACAGTGTAATTGAGCGTATCTAGATACAAGTGCGAATGTTAGGTTAGGTTGAGATATCAACCGTCGTAAAACCGCATTAAACAATGTCACTTAGTGAGATGTAGTGTTTTTCAACATTACAAGTCGGGAACTACGATATCTAATGTGAAAGCGCATGAAACCGTCGTAATCTTGTAGAAAACATTGTAAAGTTGCGAGTAAAACGTTTTCTAACGATAGAAGTGCGAAGGTTAGCTTGAGTTATGTTAGTTTAAGCTATGTAGCGTCGTGAGACCACCAAAAAGAACGTCATCTAACGAGATAGTGTTGTTTTATTGCGAGTACGAAACTGCGATAGGTAAAATGTTGTGAAAGCACACAAAACGGCATGAACAAGCCAAATACTGCGTGTTGTACCGTTACAAGTGCGAAACTGCTATGTTGTGACATTCTCGGTAAAGCGCATGCAAGTATCGTGAAACCTTAAAGAACGATGTCATTTAGCGAGATACAGCGTTCTGTACTGTAATAAGTAGGTGAGAAACTGTGAGGTCAAGCAAATATCGTAATTGTGAACGAAACAGTGTAATTGAGCGTCTTTCAATACAAGTACGAATGTTAGGTTAGGTTAAGATATGAACCGTCGTAAAACCGCATTAAACAATGTCACTAAGTGAGATGCAGTGTTTTTCACCATTACAAGTCGGGAACTGCGATATGTAATGTGAAAGCGCTTGCAAACGTCGTTAGGTTAGGTTAGGTTAGGTTACGTTAGGTTAGGTTTGGTTAGGTTAGGTTAGGTTAGGTTATGTTAGGTTAGGTTAGGTTACGTTAGGTTAAGGTATGAACCGTCGTAAAACCGCATTAAACAATGTCAGTGAGATGCAGTGTTTTTCACCTTTACAAGTTGGGAACTGCGATATCTAATGTGAAAGCGCTTGAAACTGTCGTAATGTTCCAGAAAGCAATGTAAAGTAGCGAGTAAAACGTTTTCTAACGATAGAAGTGCGAAGGTTATGTTAGGTTGAGTTATGTTAGTTTAAGCTAGGTAGCGTCGTGAAACCACCAAAAACGACGTCATCTAACGAGATAGGGTTGTTTTATAGCGAGTATTAAACTGCGATAGGTGAAATGTGAATGCACACAAAACGGCATGAACAAGCCAAATACTGCGTGTTCTACCGTTACAAGTGCGAAACTGCTATATTGTGATATTCTCGTTAAAGCGCATGCAAGCATCGTGAAACCTTAAAGAACAATGTCATTTAGCGAGATACAGCGTTCTGTACTGCAATAAGTTGGTGAAAAACTGTGAGGTTATGCAAATATCGTAATTGTGAACGAAACAGTGTAATAGAGCGTTTTTCAATACAAGTACGAATGTTAGGTTAGGTTAAGATATGAACCGTCGTAAAACCGCACTAAACAATGTCACTTAGTGAGATGCAGTGTTTTTCACCATTACAAGTCGGGAACTGCGATATCTAATGTGAAAGCGCTTGCAAACGTCGTTAGGTTAGGTTAGGTTAGGTTAGGTTAGGTTACGTTAGGTTAGGTTTGGTTAGGTTAGGTTAGGTTAGGTTAGGTTAGGTTAGGTTAGGTTATGTTAGGCTAGGTTGGGTTAGGTTAGGTTAGGTTACGTTAGGTTAAGGTATGAACCGTCGTAAAACCGCAATAAACAATGTCACTTAGTGAGATGCAGTGTTTTTCACCTTTACAAGTTGGGAACTGCGATATCTAATGTGAAAGCGCTTGAAACCGTCGTAATGTTGCAGAAAGCAATGTAAAGTAGCGAGTAAAACGTTTTCTAACGATAGAAGTGCGAAACTTAGGTTATGTTAGTTTAAGCTAGGTAGCGTCGTGAAACCACCAAAAACGACGTCATCTAACGAGATAGTGTTGTTTTATTGCGAGTACGAAACTGCGATAGGTGAAATATTGGGAAAGCACACAAAATGGCATGAACTAGCCAGATACTGCGTCTTGTGCCGTTACAAGTGCGAAACTGCTATATTGTGATATTCTCGTTAAAGCGCATGCAAGCATCGTGAAACCTTAAAGAAATATGTCATTTAGCGAGATACAACGTTCTGTACTGCAATAAGTTGGTGAAAAACTGTGAGGTTATGCAAATATCGTAATTGTGAACAAAACAGTGTAATAAAGTGTTTTTGGATACAAGTGCGAATGTTAGGTTAGGTTAAGATATGAACCGTCGTAAAACCGCATTAAACAATGTCAATTAGTGAGATGCAGTGTTTTTCACCATTAAAAGTCGGGAACTGCGATATCTAATGTGAAAGCGCTTGCAACCGTCGTTAGGTTAGGTTAGGTTAGGTTTTGTTAGGTTAGGTTAGGTTAGATTAGGTTAGGTTGGGTTGAGTTGGGTTAGGTTAGGTTAGGTTAGGTTAGGTTAGGTTAGGTTAGGTTAAGATATAAACCGCGCTAAAACCGCATTAAACAATGTCACTTAGTGAGATGCAGTGTTTTTCACCTTTACAAGTTGAGAACTGCGATATCTAATGTGAAAGCGCTTGAAACCGTCGTAATGTTGTAGAAAGCAATGTAAAGTAGCGAGTAAAACGTTTTCTACGATAGAAGTGCGAAGGTTATGTTAGGTTGAGTTATGTTAGTTTAAGCTAGGTAGCGTCGTGAAACCACCAAAAACGACGTCATCTAACGAGATAGTGTTGTTTTATTGCGAGTACGAAACTGCGATAGGTAAAATGTTGTGAAAGCACACAAAACGGCATGAACAAGCCAAATACTGCGTGTTCTACCGTTACAAGTGCGAAACTGCTATATTGTGATATTCTCGTTAAAGCGCATGCAAGCATCGTGAAACCTTAAAGAACAATGTCATTTAGCGAGATACAGCGTTCTGTACTGCAATAAGTTGGTGAAAAACTGTGAGGTTATGCAAATATCGTAATTGTGAACGAAACAGTGTAATAGAGCGTTTTTCAATACAAGTACGAATGTTAGGTTAGGTTAAGATATGAACCGTCGTAAAACCGCATTAAACAATGTCACTTAGTGAGATGCAGTGTTTTTCACCATTACAAGTCGGGAACTGCGATATCTAATGTGAAAGCGCTTGCAAACGTCGTTAGGTTAGGTTAGGTTAGGTTAGGTTACGTTAGGTTAGGTTTGGTTAGGTTAGGTTAGGTTAGGTTAGGTTAGGTTAGGTTAGGTTGGGTTAGGTTAGGTTAGGTTAGGTTAGGTTAAGATATGAACCGCGCTAAAACCGCATTAAACAATGTCACTTAGTGAGATGCAGTGTTTTTCACCTTTACAAGTTGGGAACTGCGATATCTAATGTGAAAGCGCTTGAAACCGTCGTAATGTTGTAGAAAGCAATGTAAAGTAGCGAGTAAAACGTTTTCTCACGATAGAAGTGCGAAGGTTATGTTAGGTTGAGTTATGTTAGTTTAAGCTAGGTAGCGTCGTGAAACCACCAAAAACGACGTCATCTAACGAGATAGTGTTGTTTTATTGCGAGTACGAAACTGCGATAGGTAAAATGTTGTGAAAGCACACAAAACGGCATGAACAAGCCAAATACTGCGTGTTGTACCGTTACAAGTGCGAAACTGCTATGTTGTGACATTCTCGGTAAAGCGCATGCAAGTATCGTGAAACCTTAAAGAACGATGTCATTTAGCGAGATACAGCGTTCTGTACTGTAATAAGTTGGTGAGAAACTGTGAGGTCAAGCAAATATCGTAATTGTGAACGAAACAGTGTAATTGAGCGTCTTTAGATACAAGTGCGAATGTTAGGTTAGGTTGACATATCAACCATCGTAAAACCGCATTAAACAATGTCACTTAGTGAGATGTAGTGTTTTTCAACATTACAAGTCGGGAACTACGATATCTAATTTGAAAGCGCATGAAACCATCGTAATATTGTAGAAAACATTGTAAAGTTGCGAGTAAAACGTTTTCTAACGATAGAAGTGCGAAGGTTAGGTTAGGTTAGGTTAGGTTAGTTTAGGCTAGGTAGCGTCGTGAAACTACCAAAAACGACGTCATCTAAAGAGATAGTGTTGTTTTATTGCGAGTATTAAACTGCGATAGGTGAAATGTTGTGAAAGCACACAAAACGGCATGAACAAGCCAAATACTGCGTGTTCTACCGTTACAAGTGCGAAACTGCTATGTTGTGATATTCTCGTTGAAGCGCATGCAAGCATCGTGAAATCTTAAAGAACGATGTCATTTAGCGAGATACAGCGTTCTGTACTGCAATAAGTTGGTGAAAAACTGTGAGGTTATGCAAATATCCTAATTGTGAACGAAACAGTGTAATAGAGCGTTTTTAATACAAGTGCGAATGTTAGGTTAAGATATGAACCGTCGTAAAACCGCATTAAACAATGTCACTTAGTGAGATGCAGTGTTTTTCACCATTACAAGTCGGGAACTGCGATATCTAATGTGAAAGCGCTTGAAAACGTCGTTAGGTTAGGTTAGGTTAGGTTAGGTTAGGTCAGCTTAGGGTATGTTAGGTAAGGTTTGGTTAGGGTAGGTTAGGTTAGGTTGGGTTAGGTAAGGTTAGGTTAGGTTAAGATATGAACCGCGCTAAAACCGCATTAAACAATGTCACTTAGTGAGATGCTGTGTTTTTCACCATTACAAGTCGGGAACTGCGATATCTAATGTGAAAGCGCATGAAACCGTCGTAATCTTGTAGAAAACATTGTAAAGTAGCGAATAAAACGTTTTCTAACGATAGAAGTGCGAAGGTTCGGTTAGTTTGAGCTAGGTAGCGTCGTGAAACCACCAAAAACGATGTCATCTAACGAGATAGTGTTGTTTTATTGCGAGTACGAAACTGCGATAGGTGAAATATTGGGAAAGCACACAAAATGGCATGAACTAGCCAGATACTGCGTCTTGTGCCGTTACAAGTGCGAAACTGCTTTATTGTGATATTCTCGTTAAAGCGCATGCAAGTATCTTGAAACCTTAAAGAACGATGTCATTTAGCGAGATACAGCGTTCTGTACTGTAATAAGTTGGTGAGAAACTGTGAGGTCAAGCAAATATCGTAATTGTGAACGAAACAGTGTAATTGAGCGTATCTAGATACAAGTGCGAATGTTAGGTTAGGTTGAGATATCAACCGTCGTAAAACCGCATTAAACAATGTCACTTAGTGAGATGTAGTGTTTTTCAACATTACAAGTCGGGAACTACGATATCTAATGTGAAAGCGCATGAAACCGTCGTAATCTTGTAGAAAACATTGTAAAGTTGCGAGTAAAACGTTTTCTAACGATAGAAGTGCGAAGGTTAGCTTGAGTTATGTTAGTTTAAGCTATGTAGCGTCGTGAGACCACCAAAAAGAACGTCATCTAACGAGATAGTGTTGTTTTATTGCGAGTACGAAACTGCGATAGGTAAAATGTTGTGAAAGCACACAAAACGGCATGAACAAGCCAAATACTGCGTGTTGTACCGTTACAAGTGCGAAACTGCTATGTTGTGACATTCTCGGTAAAGCGCATGCAAGTATCGTGAAACCTTAAAGAACGATGTCATTTAGCGAGATACAGCGTTCTGTACTGTAATAAGTAGGTGAGAAACTGTGAGGTCAAGCAAATATCGTAATTGTGAACGAAACAGTGTAATTGAGCGTCTTTCAATACAAGTACGAATGTTAGGTTAGGTGAAGATATGAACCGTCGTAAAACCGCATTAAACAATGTCACTAAGTGAGATGCAGTGTTTTTCACCATTACAAGTCGGGAACTGCGATATGTAATGTGAAAGCGCTTGCAAACGTCGTTAGGTTAGGTTAGGTTAGGTTACGTTAGGTTAGGTTTGGTTAGGTTAGGTTAGGTTAGGTTATGTTAGGTTAGGTTAGGTTACGTTAGGTTAAGGTATGAACCGTCGTAAAACCGCATTAAACAATGTCAGTGAGATGCAGTGTTTTTCACCTTTACAAGTTGGGAACTGCGATATCTAATGTGAAAGCGCTTGAAACTGTCGTAATGTTCCAGAAAGCAATGTAAAGTAGCGAGTAAAACGTTTTCTAACGATAGAAGTGCGAAGGTTATGTTAGGTTGAGTTATGTTAGTTTAAGCTAGGTAGCGTCGTGAAACCACCAAAAACGACGTCATCTAACGAGATAGTGTTGTTTTATAGCGAGTATTAAACTGCGATAGGTGAAATGTGAATGCACACAAAACGGCATGAACAAGCCAAATACTGCGTGTTCTACCGTTACAAGTGCGAAACTGCTATATTGTGATATTCTCGTTAAAGCGCATGCAAGCATCGTGAAACCTTAAAGAACAATGTCATTTAGCGAGATACAGCGTTCTGTACTGCAATAAGTTGGTGCACAACGTTGAGGTTATGCAAATATCGTAATTGTGAACGAAACAGTGTAATAGAGCGTTTTTCAATACAAGTACGAATGTTAGGTTAGGTTGACATATCAACCATCGTAAAACCGCATTAAACAATGTCACTTAGTGAGATGTAGTGTTTTTCAACATTACAAGTCGGGAACTACGATATCTAATGTGAAAGCGCATGAAACCGTCGTAATCTTGTAGAAAACATTGTAAAGTTGCGAGTAAAACGTTTTCTAACGATAGAAGTGCGAAGGTTAGCTTGAGTTATGTTAGTTTAAGCTATGTAGCGTCGTGAGACCACCAAAAAGGACGTAATCTAACGACATAGTGTTGTTTTATTGCATGTACGAAACTGCAATAGGTGAAATGTTGTGAAAGTACACAAAACGGCATGAACAAGCCAAATACTGCGTGTTCTACCGTTACAAGTGCGAAACTGCTATATTGTGATATTCTCGTTAAAGCGCATGCAAGCATCGTGAAACCTTAAAGAACAATGTCATTTAGCGAGATACAGCGTTCTGTACTGCAATAAGTTGGTGAAAAACTGTGAGGTTATGCAAATATCGTAATTGTGAACGAAACAGTGTAATAGAGCGTTTTTCAATACAAGTACGAATGTTAGGTTAGGTTAAGATATGAACCGTCGTAAAACCGCACTAAACAATGTCACTTAGTGAGATGCAGTGTTTTTCACCATTACAAGTCGGGAACTGCGATATCTAATGTGAAAGCGCTTGCAAACGTCGTTAGGTTAGGTTAGGTTAGGTTAGGTTAGGTTACGTTAGGTTAGGTTTGGTTAGGTTAGGTTAGGTTAGGTTAGGTTAGGTTAGGTTATGTTAGGCTAGGTTGGGTTAGGTTAGGTTAGGTTACGTTAGGTTAAGGTATGAACCGTCGTAAAACCGCAATAAACAATGTCACTTAGTGAGATGCAGTGTTTTTCACCTTTACAAGTTGGGAACTGCGATATCTAATGTGAAAGCGCTTGAAACCGTCGTAATGTTGCAGAAAGCAATGTAAAGTAGCGAGTAAAACGTTTTCTAACGATAGAAGTGCGAAACTTAGGTTATGTTAGTTTAAGCTAGGTAGCGTCGTGAAACCACCAAAAACGACGTCATCTAACGAGATAGTGTTGTTTTATTGCGAGTACGAAACTGCGATAGGTGAAATATTGGGAAAGCACACAAAATGGCATGAACTAGCCAGATACTGCGTCTTGTGCCGTTACAAGTGCGAAACTGCTATATTGTGATATTCTCGTTAAAGCGCATGCAAGCATCGTGAAACCTTAAAGAAATATGTCATTTAGCGAGATACAACGTTCTGTACTGCAATAAGTTGGTGAAAAACTGTGAGGTTATGCAAATATCGTAATTGTGAACAAAACAGTGTAATAAAGTGTTTTTGGATACAAGTGCGAATGTTAGGTTAGGTTAAGATATGAACCGTCGTAAAACCGCATTAAACAATGTCAATTAGTGAGATGCAGTGTTTTTCACCATTAAAAGTCGGGAACTGCGATATCTAATGTGAAAGCGCTTGCAACCGTCGTTAGGTTAGGTTAGGTTAGGTTTTGTTAGGTTAGGTTAGGTTAGATTAGGTTAGGTTGGGTTGAGTTGGGTTAGGTTAGGTTAGGTTAGGTTAGGTTAAGATATAAACCGCGCTAAAACCGCATTAAACAATGTCACTTAGTGAGATGCAGTGTTTTTCACCTTTACAAGTTGAGAACTGCGATATCTAATGTGAAAGCGCTTGAAACCGTCGTAATGTTGTAGAAAGCAATGTAAAGTAGCGAGTAAAACGTTTTCTACAATAGAAGTGCGAAGGTTATGTTAGGTTGAGTTATGTTAGTTTTAAGCTAGGTAGCGTCGTGAAACCACCAAAAACGACGTCATCTAACGAGATAGTGTTGTTTTATTGCGAGTACGAAACTGCGATAGGTAAAATGATGTGAAAGCACACAAAACGGCATGAACAAGCCAAATACTGCGTGTTCTACCGTTACAAGTGCGAAACTGCTATATTGTGATATTCTCGTTAAAGCGCATGCAAGCATCGTGTAACCTTAAAGAACAATGTCATTTAGCGAGATACAGCGTTCTGTACTGCAATAAGTTGGTGAAAAACTGTGAGGTTATGCAAATATCGTAATTGTGAACGAAACAGTGTAATAGAGCGTTTTTCAATACAAGTACGAATGTTAGGTTAGGTTAAGATATGAACCGTCGTAAAACCGCACTAAACAATGTCACTTAGTGAGATGTAGTGTTTTTCAACATTACAAGTCGGGAACTACGATATCTAATGTGAAAGCGCATGAAACCGTCGTAATCTTGTAGAAAACATTGTAAAGTTGCGAGTAAAACGTTTTCTAACGATAGAAGTGCGAAGGTTAGGTTAGGTTAGGTTAGTTTAAGCTAGGTAGCGTCGTGAAACTACCAAAAACGACGTCATCTAACGAGATAGTGTTGTTTTATTGCGAGTACGAAACTGCGATAGGTAAAATGTTGTGAAAGCACACAAAACGGCATGAACAAGCCAAATACTGCGTGTTGTACCGTTACAAGTGCGAAACTGCTATGTTTTGACATTCTCGGTAAAGCGCATGCAAGTATCGTGAAACCTTAAAGAAATATGTCATTTAGCGAGATACAACGTTCTGTACTGCAATAAGTTGGTGAAAAACTGTGAGGTTATGCAAATATCGTAATTGTGAACAAAACAGTGTAATAAATTGTTTTTAGATACAAGTGCGAATGTTAGGTTAGGTTAAGATATGAACCGTCGTAAAACCGCATTAAACAATGTCAATTAGTGAGATGCAGTGTTTTTCACCATTAAAAGTCGGGAACTGCGATATCTAATGTGAAAGCGCTTGCAACCGTCGTTAGGTTAGGTTAGGTTAGGTTTTGTTAGGTTAGGTTAGGTTAGGTTAGATTAGGTTAGGTTGGGTTGAGTTGGGTTAGGTTAGGTTAGGTTAGGTTAGGTTGGGTTAGGTTAGGTTAGGTTAGGTTACTTTAGGTTAGGTTAGGTTACGTTAGGTTAGGTTAGGTTAGGTAAGGATAATTTGGTTAGGTTAGGTAAGGTTAGGTTAGGTTAGGTTGGGTTGGGTGTTGTTGGGTTGGGTGTTGTTGGGTTGGGTTGGGTTGGGTTAGGTTGGGTTAGGTTAGGTTAGGTTACGTTAGGTTAGGTTAGGTTAGGTTACGTTAGGTTATGTTAGGTTAGGTTAGGTTACGTTAGGTTAGGTTAGGTCAGGTATGGTTAGGTTACGTTAGAATGGGTTAGGTTAGGTTAGGTTACGTTAGGTTAGGTTAAGTTAGGTTAGGTTAGGTTTGGTTAGGTTTGGTTAGGTTAGCTTAGGTTAGGTTAGGTTGGGTTGGGTTGGGTTGGGTTAGGTTAGGTTAGGTTAGGTTAGGTTGGGTTAGGTTAGTTTAGGTTAGGTTAGGTTAGGTTAGGTTGGGTTGGGTTGGGTTGGGTTAGGTTAGGTTAGGTTTGGTAAGGTTAGGTTAGGTTAGGTTACGTTAGGTTAAGGTATGAACCGTCGTAAAACCGCATTAAACAATGTCACTTAGTGAGATGCAGTGTTTTTCACCTTTACAAGTTGGGAACTGTGATATCTAATGTGAAAGCGCTTGAAACCGTCGTAATGTTGTAGAAAGCAATGTAAAGTAGCGAGTAAAACGTTTTCTAACGATAGAAGTGCGAAGGTTATGTTAGGTTGAGTTATGTTAGTTTAAGCTAGGTAGCGTCGTGAAACTACTAAAAACAACGTCATCTAACGAGATAGTGTTGTTTTATTGCGAGTACGAAACTGCGATAGGTGAAATGTTGTGAAAGCACACAAAACGGCATGAACAAGCCAAATACTGCGTGTTGTACCGTTACAAGTGCGAAACTGCTATGTTGTGATATTCTCGTTAAAGCGCATGCAAGCATCGTGAAACCTTAAAGAACGATGTCATTTAGCGAGATACAGCGTTCTGTACTGCAATAAGTTGGTGAAAAACTGTGAGGTTATGCAAATATCCTAATTGTGAACGAAACAGTGTAATAGAGCGTTTTTTAATGCAAGTGCGAATGTTAGGTTAGGTTAAGATATGAACCGTCGTAAAACCGCATTAAACAATGTCACTTAGTGAAATGCAGTGTTTTTCACCATTACAAGTCGGGAACTGCGATATCTAATGTGAAAGCGCTTGCAAACGTCGTTAGGTTAGGTTAGGTTAGGTTACGTTAGGTTACGTTAGGTTAGGTTAGGTTAGGTTTGGTTAGGTTAGGTTAGGTTAGGTTAGGTTAGGGATGTTAGGTAAGGTTTGGTTAGGTTAGGTTAGGTTAGGTTGGGTTAGGTAAGGTTAGGTTAGGTTGAGATATGAACCGCGCTAAAACCGCATTAAACAATGTCACTTAGTGAGATGCTGTGTTTTTCACCATTACAAGTCGGGAACTGCGATATCTAATGTGAAAGCGCATGAAACCGTCGTAATCTTGTAGAAAACATTGTAAAGTAGCGAATAAAACGTTTTCTAACGATAGAAGTGCGAAGGTTCGGTTAGTTTGAGCTAGGTAGCGTCGTGAAGCCACCAAAAACGATGTCATCTAACGAGATAGTGTTGTTTTATTGCGAGTACGAAACTGCGATAGGTGAAATATTGGGAAAGCACACAAAATGGCATGAACTAGCCAGATACTGCGTCTTGTGCCGTTACAAGTGCGAAACTGCTTTATTGTGATATTCTCGTTAAAGCGCATGCAAGTATCGTGAAACCTTAAAGAACGATGTCATTTAGCGAGATACAGCGTTCTGTACTGTAATAGGTTGGTGAGAAACTGTGAGGTCAAGCAAATATCGTAATTGTGAACGAAACAGTGTAATTGAGCGTATTTAAATACAAGTGCGAATGTTAGGTTAGGTTGAGATATCAACCGTCGTAAAACCGCACTAAACAATGTCACTTAGTGAGATGTAGTGTTTTTCAACATTACAAGTCGGGAACTACGATATCTAATGTGAAAGCGCATGAAACCGTCGTAATCTTGTAGAAAACATTGTAAAGTTGCGAGTAAAACGTTTTCTAACGATAGAAGTGCGAAGGTTAGGTTAGGTTAGGTTAGTTTAAGCTAGGTAGCGTCGTGAAACTACCAAAAACGACGTCATCTAACGAGATAGTGTTGTTTTATTGCGAGTACGAAACTGCGATAGGTAAAATGTTGTGAAAGCACACAAAACGGCATGAACAAGCCAAATACTGCGTGTTGTACCGTTACAAGTGCGAAACTGCTATGTTTTGACATTCTCGGTAAAGCGCATGCAAGTATCGTGAAACCTTAAAGAAATATGTCATTTAGCGAGATACAACGTTCTGTACTGCAATAAGTTGGTGAAAAACTGTGAGGTTATGCAAATATCGTAATTGTGAACAAAACAGTGTAATAAATTGTTTTTAGATACAAGTGCGAATGTTAGGTTAGGTTAAGATATGAACCGTCGTAAAACCGCATTAAACAATGTCAATTAGTGAGATGCAGTGTTTTTCACCATTAAAAGTCGGGAACTGCGATATCTAATGTGAAAGCGCTTGCAACCGTCGTTAGGTTAGGTTAGGTTAGGTTTTGTTAGGTTAGGTTAGGTTAGGTTAGATTAGGTTAGGTTGGGTTGAGTTGGGTTAGGTTAGGTTAGGTTAGGTTAGGTTGGGTTAGGTTAGGTTAGGTTAGGTTACTTTAGGTTAGGTTAGGTTACGTTAGGTTAGGTTAGGTTAGGTAAGGATAATTTGGTTAGGTTAGGTAAGGTTAGGTTAGGTTAGGTTGGGTTGGGTGTTGTTGGGTTGGGTGTTGTTGGGTTGGGTTGGGTTGGGTTAGGTTGGGTTAGGTTAGGTTAGGTTACGTTAGGTTAGGTTAGGTTAGGTTACGTTAGGTTATGTTAGGTTAGGTTAGGTTACGTTAGGTTAGGTTAGGTCAGGTATGGTTAGGTTACGTTAGAATGGGTTAGGTTAGGTTAGGTTACGTTAGGTTAGGTTAAGTTAGGTTAGGTTAGGTTTGGTTAGGTTTGGTTAGGTTAGCTTAGGTTAGGTTAGGTTGGGTTGGGTTGGGTTGGGTTAGGTTAGGTTAGGTTAGGTTAGGTTGGGTTAGGTTAGTTTAGGTTAGGTTAGGTTAGGTTAGGTTGGGTTGGGTTGGGTTGGGTTAGGTTAGGTTAGGTTTGGTAAGGTTAGGTTAGGTTAGGTTACGTTAGGTTAAGGTATGAACCGTCGTAAAACCGCATTAAACAATGTCACTTAGTGAGATGCAGTGTTTTTCACCTTTACAAGTTGGGAACTGTGATATCTAATGTGAAAGCGCTTGAAACCGTCGTAATGTTGTAGAAAGCAATGTAAAGTAGCGAGTAAAACGTTTTCTAACGATAGAAGTGCGAAGGTTATGTTAGGTTGAGTTATGTTAGTTTAAGCTAGGTAGCGTCGTGAAACTACTAAAAACAACGTCATCTAACGAGATAGTGTTGTTTTATTGCGAGTACGAAACTGCGATAGGTGAAATGTTGTGAAAGCACACAAAACGGCATGAACAAGCCAAATACTGCGTGTTGTACCGTTACAAGTGCGAAACTGCTATGTTGTGATATTCTCGTTAAAGCGCATGCAAGCATCGTGAAACCTTAAAGAACGATGTCATTTAGCGAGATACAGCGTTCTGTACTGCAATAAGTTGGTGAAAAACTGTGAGGTTATGCAAATATCCTAATTGTGAACGAAACAGTGTAATAGAGCGTTTTTTAATGCAAGTGCGAATGTTAGGTTAGGTTAAGATATGAACCGTCGTAAAACCGCATTAAACAATGTCACTTAGTGAAATGCAGTGTTTTTCACCATTACAAGTCGGGAACTGCGATATCTAATGTGAAAGCGCTTGCAAACGTCGTTAGGTTAGGTTAGGTTAGGTTACGTTAGGTTACGTTAGGTTAGGTTAGGTTAGGTTTGGTTAGGTTAGGTTAGGTTAGGTTAGGTTAGGGATGTTAGGTAAGGTTTGGTTAGGTTAGGTTAGGTTAGGTTGGGTTAGGTAAGGTTAGGTTAGGTTGAGATATGAACCGCGCTAAAACCGCATTAAACAATGTCACTTAGTGAGATGCTGTGTTTTTCACCATTACAAGTCGGGAACTGCGATATCTAATGTGAAAGCGCATGAAACCGTCGTAATCTTGTAGAAAACATTGTAAAGTAGCGAATAAAACGTTTTCTAACGATAGAAGTGCGAAGGTTCGGTTAGTTTGAGCTAGGTAGCGTCGTGAAGCCACCAAAAACGATGTCATCTAACGAGATAGTGTTGTTTTATTGCGAGTACGAAACTGCGATAGGTGAAATATTGGGAAAGCACACAAAATGGCATGAACTAGCCAGATACTGCGTCTTGTGCCGTTACAAGTGCGAAACTGCTTTATTGTGATATTCTCGTTAAAGCGCATGCAAGTATCGTGAAACCTTAAAGAACGATGTCATTTAGCGAGATACAGCGTTCTGTACTGTAATAGGTTGGTGAGAAACTGTGAGGTCAAGCAAATATCGTAATTGTGAACGAAACAGTGTAATTGAGCGTATTTAAATACAAGTGCGAATGTTAGGTTAGGTTGAGATATCAACCGTCGTAAAACCGCATTAAACAATGTCACTTAGTGAGATGTAGTGTTTTTCAACATTACAAGTCGGGAACTACGATATCTAATGTGAAAGCGCATGAAACTGTCGTAATCTTGTAGAAAACATTGTAAAGTTGCGAGTAAAACGTTTTCTAACGATAGAAGTGCGAAGGTTAGCTTGAGTTATGTTAGTTTAAGCTATGTAGCGTCGTGAGACCACCAAAAAGGACGTCATCTAACGAGATAGTGTTGTTTTATTGCATGTACGTAACTGCAATAGGTGAAATGTTGTGAAAGTACACAAAACGGCTTGAACAAGCCAGATACTGCGTGTTGTACCGTTACAAGTGCGAAACTGCTATAATGTGATATTCTTGTTAAAGCGCATGCAAGCATCGTGAAACCTTAAAGAACGATGTCCTTTAGCGAGATACAGCGTTCTGTACTGCAATAAGTTGGTGAAAAACTGTGAGGATATGCAAATATCCTAATTGTGAACGAAACAGTGTAATAGAGCGTTTTTCAATACAAGTACGAATGTTAGGTTAGGTTAAGATATGAACCGTCGTAAAACCGCATTAAACAATGTCACTTAGTGAGATGCAGTGTTTTTCACCATTACAAGTCGGGAACTGCGATATCTAATGTGAAAGCGCTTGCAAACGTCGTTAGGTTAGGTTAGGTTAGGTTAGGTTAGGTTACGTTAGGTTAGGTTTGGTTAGGTTAGGTTAGGTTAGGTTAGGTTAGGTTAGGTTAGGTTGGGTTGGGTTAGGTTAGGTTAGGTTAGGTTAAGATATGAACCGCGCTAAAACCGCATTAAACAATGTCACTTAGTGAGATGCAGTGTTTTTCACCTTTACAAGTTGGGAACTGCGATATCTAATGTGAAAGCGCTTGAAACCGTCGTAATGTTGTAGAAAGCAATGTAAAGTAGCGAGTAAAACGTTTTCTCACGATAGAAGTGCGAAGGTTATGTTAGGTTAAGTTATGTTAGTTTAAGCTAGGTAGCGTCGTGAAACCACCAAAAACGACGTCATCTAACGAGATAGTGTTGTTTTATTGCGAGTACGAAACTGCGATAGGTAAAATGTTGTGAAAGCACACAAAACGGCATGAACAAGCCAAATACTGCGTGTTGTACCGTTACAAGTGCGAAACTGCTATGTTGTGACATTCTCGGTAAAGCGCATGCAAGTATCGTGAAACCTTAAAGAACGATGTCATTTAGCGAGATACAGCGTTCTGTACTGTAATAAGTTGGTGAGAAACTGTGAGGTCAAGCAAATATCGTAATTGTGAACGAAACAGTGTAATTGAGCGTCTTTAGATAGAAGTGCGAATGTTAGGTTAGGTTGACATATCAACCATCGTAAAACCGCATTAAACAATGTCACTTAGTGAGATGTAGTGTTTTTCAACATTACAAGTCGGGAACTACGATATCTAATTTGAAAGCGCATGAAACCATCGTAATATTGTAGAAAACATTGTAAAGTTGCGAGTAAAACGTTTTCTAACGATAGAAGTGCGAAGGTTAGGTTAGGTTAGGTTAGGTTAGTTTAGGCTAGGTAGCGTCGTGAAACTACCAAAAACGACGTCATCTAAAGAGATAGTGTTGTTTTATTGCGAGTATTAAACTGCGATAGGTGAAATGTTGTGAAAGCACACAAAACGGCATGAACAAGCCAAATACTGCGTGTTCTACCGTTACAAGTGCGAAACTGCTATGTTGTGATATTCTCGTTGAAGCGCATGCAAGCATCGTGAAATCTTAAAGAACGATGTCATTTAGCGAGATACAGCGTTCTGTACTGCAATAAGTTGGTGAAAAACTGTGAGGTTATGCAAATATCCTAATTGTGAACGAAACAGTGTAATAGAGCGTTTTTAATACAAGTGCGAATGTTAGGTTAGGTTAAGATATGAACCGTCGTAAAACCGCATTAAACAATGTCACTTAGTGAGATGCAGTGTTTTTCACCATTACAAGTCGGGAACTGCGATATCTAATGTGAAAGCGCTTGAAAACGTCGTTAGGTTAGGTTAGGTTAGGTTAGGTTAGGTTAGGTCAGCTTAGGGTATGTTAGGTAAGGTTTGGTTAGGGTAGGTTAGGTTAGGTTGGGTTAGGTAAGGTTAGGTTAGGTTAAGATATGAACCGCGCTAAAACCGCATTAAACAATGTCACTTAGTGAGATGCTGTGTTTTTCACCATTACAAGTCGGGAAATGCGATATCTAATGTGAAAGCGCATGAAACCGTCGTAATCTTGTAGAAAACATTGTAAAGTAGCGAATAAAACGTTTTCTAACGATAGAAGTGCGAAGGTTCGGTTAGTTTGAGCTAGGTAGCGTCGTGAAACCACCAAAAACGATGTCATCTAACGAGATAGTGTTGTTTTATTGCGAGTACGAAACTGCGATAGGTGAAATATTGGGAAAGCACACAAAATGGCATGAACTAGCCAGATACTGCGTCTTGTGCCGTTACAAGTGCGAAACTGCTTTATTGTGATATTCTCGTTAAAGCGCATGCAAGTATCTTGAAACCTTAAAGAACGATGTCATTTAGCGAGATACAGCGTTCTGTACTGTAATAAGTTGGTGAGAAACTGTGAGGTCAAGCAAATATCGTAATTGTGAACGAAACAGTGTAATTGAGCGTATCTAGATACAAGTGCGAATGTTAGGTTAGGTTGAGATATCAACCGTCGTAAAACCGCATTAAACAATGTCACTTAGTGAGATGTAGTGTTTTTCAACATTACAAGTCGGGAACTACGATATCTAATGTGAAAGCGCATGAAACCGTCGTAATCTTGTAGAAAACATTGTAAAGTTGCGAGTAAAACGTTTTCTAACGATAGAAGTGCTAAGGTTAGCTTGAGTTATGTTAGTTTAAGCTATGTAGCGTCGTGAGACCACCAAAAAGAACGTCATCTAACGAGATAGTGTTGTTTTATTGCGAGTACGAAACTGCGATAGGTAAAATGTTGTGAAAGCACACAAAACGGCATGAACAAGCCAAATACTGCGTGTTGTACCGTTACAAGTGCGAAACTGCTATGTTGTGACATTCTCGGTAAAGCGCATGCAAGTATCGTGAAACCTTAAAGAACGATGTCATTTAGCGAGATACAGCGTTCTGTACTGTAATAAGTAGGTGAGAAACTGTGAGGTCAAGCAAATATCGTAATTGTGAACGAAACAGTGTAATTGAGCGTCTTTCAATACAAGTACGAATGTTAGGTTAGGTGAAGATATGAACCGTCGTAAAACCGCATTAAACAATGTCACTAAGTGAGATGCAGTGTTTTTCACCATTACAAGTCGGGAACTGCGATATGTAATGTGAAAGCGCTTGCAAACGTCGTTAGGTTAGGTTAGGTTAGGTTACGTTAGGTTAGGTTTGGTTAGGTTAGGTTAGGTTAGGTTATGTTAGGTTAGGTTAGGTTACGTTAGGTTAAGGTATGAACCGTCGTAAAACCGCATTAAACAATGTCAGTGAGATGCAGTGTTTTTCACCTTTACAAGTTGGGAACTGCGATATCTAATGTGAAAGCGCTTGAAACTGTCGTAATGTTCCAGAAAGCAATGTAAAGTAGCGAGTAAAACGTTTTCTAACGATAGAAGTGCGAAGGTTATGTTAGGTTGAGTTATGTTAGTTTAAGCTAGGTAGCGTCGTGAAACCACCAAAAACGACGTCATCTAACGAGATTGTGTTGTTTTATAGCGAGTATTAAATTGCGATAGGTGAAATGTGAATGCACACAAAACGGCATGAACAAGCCAAATACTGCGTGTTCTACCGTTACAAGTGCGAAACTGCTATATTGTGATATTCTCGTTAAAGCGCATGCAAGCATCGTGAAACCTTAAAGAACAATGTCATTTAGCGAGATACAGCGTTCTGTACTGCAATAAGTTGGTGCACAACGTTGAGGTTATGCAAATATTGTAATTGTGAACGAAACAGTGTAATAGAGCGTTTTTCAATACAAGTACGAATGTTAGGTTAGGTTGACATATCAACCATCGTAAAACCGCATTAAACAATGTCACTTAGTGAGATGTAGTGTTTTTCAACATTACAAGTCGGGAACTACGATATCTAATGTGAAAGCGCATGAAACCGTCGTAATCTTGTAGAAAACATTGTAAAGTTGCGAGTAAAACGTTTTCTAACGATAGAAGTGCGAAGGTTAGCTTGAGTTATGTTAGTTTAAGCTATGTAGCGTCGTGAGACCACCAAAAAGGACGTAATCTAACGAGAGAGTGTTGTTTTATTGCATGTACGAAACTGCAATAGGTGAAATGTTGTGAAAGTACACAAAACGGCATGAACAAGCCAAATACTGCGTGTTCTACCGTTACAAGTGCGAAACTGCTATATTGTGATATTCTCGTTAAAGCGCATGCAAGCATCGTGAAACCTTAAAGAACAATGTCATTTAGCGAGATACAGCGTTCTGTACTGCAATAAGTTGGTGAAAAACTGTGAGGTTATGCAAATATCGTAATTGTGAACGAAACAGTGTAATAGAGCGTTTTTCAATACAAGTACGAATGTTAGGTTAGGTTAAGATATGAACCGTCGTAAAACCGCACTAAACAATGTCACTTAGTGAGATGCAGTGTTTTTCACCATTACAAGTCGGGAACTGCGATATCTAATGTGAAAGCGCTTGCAAACGTCGTTAGGTTAGGTTAGGTTAGGTTAGGTTAGGTTACGTTAGGTTAGGTTTGGTTAGGTTAGGTTAGGTTAGGTTAGGTTAGGTTAGGTTATGTTAGGCTAGGTTGGGTTAGGTTAGGTTAGGTTACGTTAGGTTAAGGTATGAACCGTCGTAAAACCGCAATAAACAATGTCACTTAGTGAGATGCAGTGTTTTTCACCTTTACAAGTTGGGAACTGCGATATCTAATGTGAAAGCGCTTGAAACCGTCGTAATGTTGCAGAAAGCAATGTAAAGTAGCGAGTAAAACGTTTTCTAACGATAGAAGTGCGAAACTTAGGATATGTTAGTTTAAGCTAGGTAGCGTCGTGAAACCACCAAAAACGACGTCATCTAACGAGATAGTGTTGTTTTATTGCGAGTACGAAACTGCGATAGGTGAAATATTGGGAAAGCACACAAAATGGCATGAACTAGCCAGATACTGCGTCTTGTGCCGTTACAAGTGCGAAACTGCTATATTGTGATATTCTCGTTAAAGCGCATGCAAGCATCGTGAAACCTTAAAGAAATATGTCATTTAGCGAGATACAACGTTCTGTACTGCAATAAGTTGGTGAAAAACTGTGAGTTTATGCAAATATCGTAATTGTGAACAAATTAGTGTAATAAAGTGTTTTTGGATACAAGTGCGAATGTTAGGTTAGGTTAAGATATGAACCGTCGTAAAACCGCATTAAACAATGTCAATTAGTGAGATGCAGTGTTTTTCACCATTAAAAGTCGGGAACTGCGATATCTAATGTGAAAGCGCTTGCAACCGTCGTTAGGTTAGGTTAGGTTAGGTTTTGTTAGGTTAGGTTAGGTTAGATTAGGTTAGGTTGGGTTGAGTTGGGTTAGGTTAGGTTAGGTTAGGTTAGGTTAGGTTAGGTTAGGTTAGGTTAAGATATAAACCGCGCTAAAACCGCATTAAGCAATGTCACTTAGTGAGATGCAGTGTTTTTCACCTTTACAAGTTGAGAACTGCGATATCTAATGTGAAAGCGCTTGAAACCGTCGTAATGTTGTAGAAAGCAATGTAAAGTAGCGAGTAAAACGTTTTCTACGATAGAAGTGCGAAGGTTATGTTAGGTTGAGTTATGTTAGTTTAAGCTAGGTAGCGTCGTGAAACCACCAAAAACGACGTCATCTAACGAGATAGTGTTGTTTTATTGCGAGTACGAAACTGCGATAGGTAAAATGTTGTGAAAGCACACAAAACGGCATGAACAAGCCAAATACTGCGTGTTCTACCGTTACAAGTGCGAAACTGCTATATTGTGATATTCTCGTTAAAGCGCATGCAAGCATCGTGAAACCTTAAAGAACAATGTCATTTAGCGAGATACAGCGTTCTGTACTGCAATAAGTTGGTGAAAAACTGTGAGGTTATGCAAATATCGTAATTGTGAACGAAACAGTGTAATAGAGCGTTTTTCAATACAAGTACGAATGTTAGGTTAGGTTAAGATATGAACCGTCGTAAAACCGCACTAAACAATGTCACTTAGTGAGATGTAGTGTTTTTCAACATTACAAGTCGGGAACTACGATATCTAATGTGAAAGCGCATGAAACCGTCGTAATCTTGTAGAAAACATTGTAAAGTTGCGAGTAAAACGTTTTCTAACGATAGAAGTGCGAAGGTTAGGTTAGGTTAGGTTAGTTTAAGCTAGGTAGCGTCGTGAAACTACCAAAAACGACGTCATCTAACGAGATAGTGTTGTTTTATTGCGAGTACGAAACTGCGATAGGTAAAATGTTGTGAAAGCACACAAAACGGCATGAAGAAGCCAAATACTGCGTGTTGTACCGTTACAAGTGCGAAACTGCTATGTTTTGACATTCTCGGTAAAGCGCATGCAAGTATCGTGAAACCTTAAAGAAATATGTCATTTAGCGAGATACAACGTTCTGTACTGCAATAAGTTGGTGAAAAACTGTGAGGTTATGCAAATATCGTAATTGTGAAAAAAACAGTGTAATAAATTGTTTTTAGATACAAGTGTGAATGTTAGGTTAGGTTAAGATATGAACCGTCGTAAAACCGCATTAAACAATGTCAATTAGTGAGATGCAGTGTTTTTCACCATTAAAAGTCGGGAACTGCGATATCTAATGTGAAAGCGCTTGCAACCGTCGTTAGGTTAGGTTAGGTTAGGTTTTGTTAGGTTAGGTTAGGTTAGGTTAGATTAGGTTAGGTTGGGTTGAGTTGGGTTAGGTTAGGTTAGGTTAGGTTAGGTTGGGTTAGGTTAGGTTAGGTTAGGTTACTTTAGGTTAGGTTAGGTTACGTTAGGTTAGGTTAGGTTAGGTAAGGATAATTTGGTTAGGTTAGGTAAGGTTAGGTTAGGTTAGGTTGGGTTGGGTGTTGTTGGGTTGGGTGTTGTTGGGTTGGGTTGGGTTGGGTTAGGTTGGGTCAGGTTAGGTTAGGTTACGTTAGGTTAGGTTAGGTTAGGTTACGTTAGGTTATGTTAGGTTAGGTTAGGTTACGTTAGGTTAGGTTAGGTCAGGTATGGTTAGGTTACGTTAGAATGGGTTAGGTTAGGTTAGGTTACGTTAGGTTAGGTTAAGTTAGGTTAGGTTAGGTTTGGTTAGGTTTGGTTAGGTTAGCTTAGGTTAGGTTAGGTTGGGTTGGGTTGGGTTGGGTTAGGTTAGGTTAGGTTAGGTTAGGTTGGGTTAGGTTAGTTTAGGTTAGGTTAGGTTAGGTTAGGTTGGGTTGGGTTGGGTTAGGTTAGGTTAGGTTAGGTTTGGTAAGGTTAGGTTAGGTTAGGTTACGTTAGGTTAAGGTATGAACCGTCGTAAAACCGCATTAAACAATGTCACTTAGTGAGATGCAGTGTTTTTCACCTTTACAAGTTGGGAACTGTGATATCTAATGTGAAAGCGCTTGAAACCGTCGTAATGTTGTAGAAAGCAATGTAAAGTAGCGAGTAAAACGTTTTCTAACGATAGAAGTGCGAAGGTTATGTTAGGTTGAGTTATGTTAGTTTAAGCTAGGTAGCGTCGTGAAACTACCAAAAACAACGTCATCTAACGAGATAGTGTTGTTTTATTGCGAGTACGAAACTGCGATAGGTGAAATGTTGTGAAAGCACACAAAACGGCATGAACAAGCCAAATACTGCGTGTTGTACCGTTACAAGTGCGAAACTGCTATGTTGTGATATTCTCGTTAAAGCGCATGCAAGCATCGTGAAACCTTAAAGAACGATGTCATTTAGCGAGATACAGCGTTCTGTACTGCAATAAGTTGGTGAAAAACTGTGAGGTTATGCAAATATCCTAATTGTGAACGAAACAGTGTAATAGAGCGTTTTTTAATGCAAGTGCGAATGTTAAGTTAGGTTAAGATATGAACCGTCGTAAAACCGCATTAAACAATGTCACTTAGTGAAATGCAGTGTTTTTCACCATTACAAGTCGGGAACTGCGATATCTAATGTGAAAGCGCTTGCAAACGTCGTTAGGTTAGGTTAGGTTAGGTTACGTTAGGTTACGTTAGGTTACGTTAGGTTAGGTTAGGTTTGGTTAGGTTAGGTTAGGTTAGGTTAGGTTAGGGATGTTAGGTAAGGTTTGGTTAGGTTAGGTTAGGTTAGGTTAGGTTGGGTTAGGTAAGGTTAGGTTAGGTTAAGATATGAACCGCGCTAAAACCGCATTAAACAATGTCACTTAGTGAGATGCTGTGTTTTTCACCATTACAAGTCGGGAACTGCGATATCTAATGTGAAAGCGCATGAAACCGTCGTAATCTTGTAGAAAACATTGTAAAGTAGCGAATAAAACGTTTTCTAACGATAGAAGTGCGAAGGTTCGGTTAGTTTGAGCTAGGTAGCGTCGTGAAGCCACCAAAAACGATGTCATCTAACGAGATAGTGTTGTTTTATTGCGAGTACGAAACTGCGATAGGTGAAATATTGGGAAAGCACTCAAAATGGCATGAACTAGCCAGATACTGCGTCTTGTGCCGTTACAAGTGCGAAACTGCTTTATTGTGATATTCTCGTTAAAGCGCATGCAAGTATCGTGAAACCTTAAAGAACGATGTCATTTAGCGAGATACAGCGTTCTGTACTGTAATAGGTTGGTGAGAAACTGTGAGGTCAAGCAAATATCGTAATTGTGAACGAAACAGTGTAATTGAGCGTCTTTAGATACAAGTGCGAATGTTAGGTTAGGTTGACATATCAACCATCGTAAAACCGCATTAAACAATGTCACTTAGTGAGATGTAGTGTTTTTCAACATTACAAGTCGGGAACTACGATATCTAATGTGAAAGCGCATGAAACCTTCGTAATCTTGTAGAAAACATTGTAAAGTTGCGAGTAAAACGTTTTCTAACGATAGAAGTGCGAAGGTTAGCTTGAGTTATGTTAGTTTAAGCTATGTAGCGTCGTGAGACCACCAAAAAGGACGTCATCTAACGAGATAGTGTTGTTTTATTGCATGTACGAAACTGCAATAGGTGAAATGTTGTGAAAGTACACAAAACGGCATGAACAAGCCAAATACTGCGTGTTCTACCGTTACAAGTGCGAAACTGCTATATTGTGATATTCTCGTTAAAGCGCATGCAAGCATCGTGAAACCTTAAAGAACAATGTCATTTAGCGAGATACAGCGTTCTGTACTGCAATAAGTTGGTGAAAAACTGTGAGGTTATGCAAATATCGTAATTGTGAACGAAACAGTGTAATAGAGCGTTTTTCAATACAAGTACGAATGTTAGGTTAGGTTAAGATATGAACCGTCGTAAAACCGCATTAAACAATGTCACTTAGTGAAATGCAGTGTTTTTCACCATTACAAGTCGGGAACTGCGATATCTAATGTGAAAGCGCATGAAACCGTCGTAATCTTGTAGAAAACATTGTAAAGTAGCGAATAAAACGTTTTCTAACGATAGAAGTGCGAAGGTTCGGTTAGTTTGAGCTAGGTAGCGTCGTGAAGCCACCAAAAACGATGTCATCTAACGAGATAGTGTTGTTTTATTGCGAGTACGAAACTGCGATAGGTGAAATATTGGGAAAGCACACAAAATGGCATGAACAAGCCAGATACTGCGTCTTGTGCCGTTACAAGTGCGAAACTTCCACACACATTCAGCAGTGGTGGCACCGTGAGGCTCGTCGACTGGCTACTAAAGCAAATCGTCTTCCTTTTCCCAGGAATCGACGTCTATCAAGAAACATCGGTGCTACCATCCATCGGTGCGACGTCCAGTGGCACAAACGTTGGATAACAAGCCTGACGTCATCACCGAGAACGTATAAAAAGAAGAAAACATCGTGTGTCCTGTCACACACATTCAGCAGTGGTGGCACCGTGAGGCTCGTCGACTGGCTACTAAAGCAAATCGTCTTCCTTTTCCCAGGAATCGACGTCTATCAAGAAACATCGGTGCTACCATCCATCGGTGCGACGTCCAGTGGCACAAACGTTGGATAACAAGCCTGACGTCATCACCGAGAACGTATAAAAAGAAGAAAACATCGTGTGTCCTGTCACACACATTCAGCAGTGGTGGCACCGTGAGGCTCGTCGACTGGCTACTAAAGCAAATCGTCTTCCTTTTCCCAGGTTGGTGCTCATCTGTATGTAAAATTTGACATATCCTGGTTGAGTACGCGGTTGCCACTG
Organism: Rhipicephalus microplus; assembly: GCF_043290135.1. Lineage (NCBI taxonomy): Eukaryota > Metazoa > Arthropoda > Arachnida > Ixodida > Ixodidae > Rhipicephalus > Rhipicephalus microplus. The sequence goes on along the minus strand of NC_134700.1, from coordinate 1,477,781 downwards.
CTGCTGAGTAACTAACATGACCGACACCTGCATTTCTTGTCATGAAGTTTTGCGGGACGCACCATACCTGTCATGTTTAGAGTGTAAATATACGTATCATTTAGGTGCATGTTCAGGAGTAACAGAATCGGTATATAAAAAGAAATATGCAGCGGCGAAGAACTCGTGGAGCTGTGCAACTTGCAAAACGTCGAAAGCTCGAAGCAGCAAGTGTGCTGAACTAGAAAATGTGGAGCAGGAAATGAACCTCGCAAAAGAAATAGGCGAAATTCAGAAGAAATTATCACTACTTCTTTCAATGAAATCGCAAGTCGATGCTCTGGCAGGTGTTGCTGACACTGTATGTGGTATTGAAAGGTCACTACAGGAAATGTCAAGCAAGTATGATGACGTGCTTGCCGAAATGAAGCGACAGAGTACTGATATGAGCAATTTAAGAAAGCGAGTGGAAAAACTTGAAACGCAGACTAACAATAGTGAAGTAGAAATGCTTAAGCAAGAAGTTAATAACCTTGATCAATATAGCAGACGCCTTAACCTGGAAATCCATGGACTAGGCGAACAAACTAATGAAAAAGTAATAGAAAAACTTAATCTTTTGGCTGATGAACTGGAGCTTCCAAAATTATCTGGAAAGGATATTGAAGCCGCCCACCGACTGCGCACTAGAGCAGGCACAGACGGGGGTGATAAGCCATCGCCTATTATCGTGCGTTTTTCTGCCCGGTGTACTCGTGACGCTTGGCTTGCAAAAAGAGGCGAGCTACGAAAAAAGAATTCAAAGGTTTTCATCAATGAAAACTTGACTGCACAGAATAAGCGGTTGTTCTGGCAAATGAAAACAAAGGCAAGAGAAATGAAATATCAATTCGCCTGGGTCAAGGACGGAAAATTCTTCGTTCGGCGCAGTGAACGGGACAGAGTAATACGGATTAAGACAGCCAGTGACCTCGACCATATAAGATAACTCTAAAAATGACACTTTTTTTTTCGTGCGCCATATAAGCATATGGCTGCTCACGACAACACAAAATACCATGATGCTGATTCATTTAGGCGTCTCAAGGCCTTACGTGGCACCAAGCGATTCTCTTTGCTTCACCTTAACACACGAAGTTTAAAAAATAAACATGATTCTGTTAACCTTTTTTTAGACAACTTAGATCATGAGTTTGACGTATTGGCATTCACCGAAACTTGGTTTTCCAATGACTGCCCCGCTGTAAACTTTTCGGGATACAACTGCATATCAGTATCACGACCTAAAAAAAGAGGAGGAGGCGTTGCTGTGTACATTAAAAACCACTTTAATTATGAAGTTATTCCAGAATACTCAATCATTGATGTTCACTATGAATGTCTGCTTGTGAAGTGCTTTAACACAATGCTAGCCGTTCTATATAGGCCTCCAAACGGTTCTGTAACAAAATTTATTGAATTTCTAGAGCGTGTTTTAGAGCACTGTTCATACGTTGGTCTACCTATAATAATTAGTGGAGACCTGAATATAAACTTTCTCTCTGTGGAGTCACCTGCACAGATGCTACTTGATGTTTTTCTTTGTTTTGGCTGTCAAAATGTCATTGATGTACCTACAAGAATAGCGAGCAAATCTGAAACTTTGCTAGACGTTTGTTTTACAAATTATGAAATTGGTCAATCTGATGCCGGAGTGTTAATATCAGACATAAGTGATCATTTGCCCTTCTTCATCTTTTTTACGCCTCACATGGCTCAACACAACCAACGCAAACAGCCACCTATTCTTTTAAGAAAAATATCTGCAGAAAGGGTTAATTATTTCAAACATTTGGTTGAAGGAACTAGCTGGGAGCCTGTCTTGCAGATAACTGATCCTACCGTCTCCTATGACTTATTTATTAGAACATTAAAAGAACTCTATTACACTGTATTTCCCTTAGAACAGCTTAAAAAACATAAAAAATCGAGAAAACCATGGATTGATGCCTCTTTACTGAAGAGAATAAAGACCCGTGATAAACTATTTGCATTGTTTATAAAAACAAAGAACCTTGATCAGTTAGCTGAATACAAAAAAATGAGAAATAAATTAGCAGCTGATATTAAACAAGCACGTAACTTGTATTACGAGGCTAAGTTTACTAGCATTGCTAACGATTCCAGGAAAGTGTGGAATTGCGTTAATGAACTACGAAATAAAAACGAAAGTGACGTAATATCGGAAATATTGATTGAGGGCGTATCATATACGGGTAGTTCGCTGGCAAACAAGTTTAATGAGCATTTTTTAAAGGCAGGTGTTTGCACGTCTTCACCGACAAATGATATCAGCTGCACTTCTTATATGAACAGCTCAGATTCAACAATTTATATGTATCCTACTACACCGGAAGAAATATGCGGCTTGTTAAAAAAGTTAAAAAGCAACAGTGCCTGTGGTGTAGATGAATTGAAGGCAGTTCCTCTTAAAGTAGTCGCTCATGCTATCTGTTTACCTCTATCGCACATATGCAATCTTATTCTAAGCTCTGGAACGTTTCCCAACGAACTGAAGATTGCAAAGGTATCAGTTATTTTTAAAGGAGGAGATAAAAACGATCTCGGTAACTATAGGCCAATCTCTGTTTTACCTATGTTTTCCAAGGTTATTGAAGAAGCTATAAACTTCAGGCTTACTAATTTTTTTCAGCAAAAAAACATTATCGTAAAAAATCAATATGGTTTCCAAAAGAAAAAATCCACAGAAATGGCATTACTCGATATTAAAGATAAAATAGTTGACAACATAGAAAAAAAACTATTCACGGTAGGGCTTTTCCTTGACTTTAAAAAAGCATTTGATTCCGTTAAGCATGATGTTTTACTGCTCAAACTATCCAGATACGGTGTCAGAGGTATAGCTCTAGACATTGTAAAAAGTTACCTAGAAAACCGTGTGCAATACACCAATATTGGTAATGCGAAATCTGAATTCGGTAAAATTACATGCGGCGTGCCACAAGGGTCAATCCTTGGCCCACTCTTGTTTATTATGTACATAAATGATATAGTTAACATACCTCTTACACCTGACATTATTTTGTACGCCGATGACACGAATGTATTCTTCTCTGGGCCAGATATTGACGACCTTATGTTGAAAGCGAATATTTGGCTACAAAACTTATCTACATGGCTTAGGGCCAACAGGTTAAATCTAAATGCTAAAAAAACAAAATTTGTTGTTTTTAGACCTCGTAACAAAACATACATTAGTAAGAATATTATTAGCTTTCAGGGACAGCCTATTGAACGCGTTGCGTCTCTTAAATTTCTCGGTGTCTTTTTTCACGAATATTTAGATTGGTCTGTGCATATAAATTACTTGCGAAAAAACATCTCTCGAGCAGTTGGCATACTATGCACGTTGCGCAGCCTATTACCAGTATGGTTAAAAAGACAGATTTATTACGCAACCATACATTCGCACCTTCACTATTGTCTTCTGATTTGGGGAACGACGACAAAAACTAACCTCAAAAATTTATATCTATTACAAAAACGAGCTGTGCGATTAATTGAACTTCTACCTTTTCGTTCGCACACAGCCCCTTTTTTCGAAAAACATAGACTGCTAGTCATTAATAATATCCGATATAAAAAATTAGCAATGATTATATATCGTGAAGTTAAATCTAATCGAATTGAATTTTTCAGGAAGTATCACGAGCGTAACCACAGTCATAATTTACGACATATTAGTTTCAAGAAAGGCACGCTTCGTACAAATTACGGTACACAAAAACTAACTTACCAAATTCCCCACTTTCTTAATGAACACCCCACTGTGATGGCATTAATTGAACAAAGTTCCTCCATTTATGTTTTCAAAAAGAAGATACACACATTCCTTCTAAAAACTCAAACAGATTCTCATACCTCTTTCGATTCATTTTATTTTATGTAACTTTTATGTGCTGCTGTGACTTTATGAATTTTTTTTTTTTTGCTTTTGTCTGCCTGTTTGTTGTGCGTAAATAGTCTCTTATTATTTCTTTATGTGCTAATTCATAATTGCTGTTCATTTCTTTGTTAATACTGGCTTGATGTAAAAAAAAAAAATTGTAAATGTTTTTTGATATTGTATGTATCTCAATTTCTCAATTTTTGTACTGCTATATATAACCTGTTTATGTATGTGTGTACATAGGGGGTTGGCGCTTTGTCAGGCTTTCTTTGCCTTTACGCCGATCCCCTAGGCAAACTGTGTACACGGGTTGTCTGAAATTAAATCAATAAAAAAAAAAAAAAAAAACTGCTTTATTGTGATATTCTCGTTAAAGCGCACGCAAGTATCGTGAAACCTTAAAGAACGATGTCATTTAGCGAGATACAGCGTTCTGTACTGTAATAGGTTGGTGAGAAACTGTGAGGTCAAGCAAATATCGTAATTGTGAACGAAACAGTGTAATTGAGCGTCTTTAGATACAAGTGCGAATGTTAGGTTAGGTTGACATATCAACCGTCGTAAAACCGCATTAAACAATGTCACTTAGTGAGATGTAGTGTTTTTCAACATTACAAGTCGGGAACTACGATATCTAATGTGAAAGCGCATGAAACCGTCGTAATCTTGTAGAAAACATTGTAAAGTTGCGAGTAAAACGTTTTCTAACGATAGAAGTGCGAAGGTTAGCTTGAGTTATGTTAGTTTAAGCTATGTAGCGTCGTGAGACCACCAAAAAGGACGTCATCTAACGAGATAGTGTTGTTTTATTGCATGTACGAAACTGCAATAGGTGAAATGTTGTGAAAGTACACAAAACGGCATGAACAAGCCAAATACTGCGTGTTCTACCGTTACAAGTGCGAAACTGCTATATTGTGATATTCTCGTTAAAGCGCATGCAAGCATCGTGAAACCTTAAAGAACAATGTCATTTAGCGAGATACAGCGTTCTGTACTGCAATAAGTTGGTGAAAAACTGTGAGGTTATGCAAATATCGTAATTGTGAACGAAACAGTGTAATAGAGCGTTTTTCAATACAAGTACGAATGTTAGGTTAGGTTAAGATATGAACCGTCGTAAAACCGCACTAAACAATGTCACTTAGTGAGATGCAGTGTTTTTCACCATTACAAGTCGGGAACTGCGATATCTAATGTGAAAGCGCTTGCAAACGTCGTTAGGTTAGGTTAGGTTAGGTTAGGTTAGGTTACGTTAGGCTAGGTTTGGTTAGGTTAGGTTAGGTTAGGTTAGGTTAGGTTATGTTAGGCTAGGTTGGGTTAGGTTAGGTTAGCTTACGTTAGGTTAAGGTATGAACCGTCGTAAAACCGCAATAAACAATGTCACTTAGTGAGATGCAGTGTTTTTCACCTTTACAAGTTGGGAACTGCGATATCTAATGTGAAAGCGCTTGAAACCGTCGTAATGTTGCAGAAAGTAATGTAAAGTAGCGAGTAAAACGTTTTCTAACGATAGAAGTGCGAAACTTATGTTACGTTATGTTAGTTTAAGCTAGGTAGCGTCGTGAAACCACCAAAAACGACGTCATCTAACGAGATAGTGTTGTTTTATTGCGAGTACGAAACTGCGATAGGTAAAATGTTGTGAAAGCACACAAAACGGCATGAACAAGCCAAATACTGCGTGTTGTACCGTTACAAGTGCGAAACTGCTATGTTTTGACATTCTCGGTAAAGCGCATGCAAGTATCGTGAAACCTTAAAGAACGATGTCATTTAGCGAGATACAGCGTTCTGTACTGTAATAAGTTGGTGAGAAACTGTGAGGTCAAGCAAATATCGTAATTGTGAACGAAACAGTGTAATTGAGCGTCTTTAGATACAAGTGCGAATGTTAGGTTAGGTTGACATATCAACCGTCGTAAAACCGCATTAAACAATGTCACTTAGTGAGATGTAGTGTTTTTCAACATTACAAGTCGGGAACTACGATATCTAATGTGAAAGCGCATGAAACCGTCGTAATCTTGTAGAAAACATTGTAAAATTGCGAGTAAAACGTTTTCTAACGATAGAAGTGCGAAGGTTAGGTTAGGTTAGGTTAGTTTAAGCTAGGTAGCGTCGTGAAACTACCAAAAACGACGTCATCTAACGAGATAGTGTTGTTTTATTGCGAGTACGAAACTGCGATAGGTAAAATGTTGTGAAAGCACACAAAACGGCATGAACAAGCCAAATACTGCGTGTTGTACCGTTACAAGTGCGAAACTGCTATGTTTTGACATTCTCGGTAAAGCGCATGCAAGTATCGTGAAACCTTAAAGAAATATGTCATTTAGCGAGATACAACGTTCTGTACTGCAATAAGTTGGTGAAAAACTGTGAGGTTATGCAAATATCGTAATTGTGAACAAAACAGTGTAATAAAGTGTTTTTAGATACAAGTGCGAATGTTAGGTTAGGTTAAGATATGAACCGTCGTAAAACCGCATTAAACAATGTCAATTAGTGAGATGCAGTGTTTTTCACCATTAAAAGTCGGGAACTGCGATATCTAATGTGAAAGCGCTTGCAACCGTCGTTAGGTTAGGTTAGGTTAGGTTTTGTTAGGTTAGGTTAGGTTAGGTTAGATTAGGTTAGGTTGGGTTGAGTTGGGTTAGGTTAGGTTAGGTTAGGTTAGGTTGGGTTAGGTTAGGTTAGGTTAGGTTACGTTAGGTTAGGTTAGGTTACGTTAGGTTAGGTTAGGTTAGGTAAGGATAATTTGGTTAGGTTAGGTAAGGTTAGGTTAGGTTAGGTTGGGTTGGGTGTTGTTGGGTTGGGTGTTGTTGGGTTGGGTTGGGTTGGGTTAGGTTGGGTTAGGTTAGGTTAGGTTACGTTAGGTTAGGTTAGGTTAGGTTACGTTAGGTTATGTTAGGTTAGGTTAGGTTACGTTAGGTTAGGTTAGGTCAGGTATGGTTAGGTTACGTTAGAATGGGTTAGGTTACGTTAGGTTACGTTAGGTTAGGTTAAGTTAGGTTAGGTTAGGTTTGGTTAGGTTTGGTTAGGTTAGCTTAGGTTAGGTTAGGTTGGGTTGGGTTGGGTTGGGTTAGGTTAGGTTAGGTTAGGTTAGGTTGGGTTAGGTTAGTTTAGGTTAGGTTAGGTTAGGTTAGGTTGGGTTGGGTTGGGTTAGGTTAGGTTAGGTTAGGTTTGGTAAGGTTAGGTTAGGTTAGGTTACGTTAGGTTAAGGTATGAACCGTCGTAAAACCGCATTAAACAATGTCACTTAGTGAGATGCAGTGTTTTTCACCTTTACAAGTTGGGAACTGTGATATCTAATGTGAAAGCGCTTGAAACCGTCGTAATGTTGTAGAAAGCAATGTAAAGTAGCGAGTAAAGCGTTTTCCAACGATAGAAGTGCGAAGGTTATGTTAGGTTGAGTTATGTTAGTTTAAGCTAGGTAGCGTCGTGAAACTACCAAAAACAACGTCATCTAACGAGATAGTGTTGTTTTATTGCGAGTACGAAACTGCGATAGGTGAAATGTTGTGAAAGCACACAAAACGGCATGAACAAGCCAAATACTGCGTGTTGTACCGTTACAAGTGCGAAACTGCTATGTTGTGATATTCTCGTTAAAGCGCATGCAAGCATCGTGAAACCTTAAAGAACGATGTCATTTAGCGAGATACAGCGTTCTGTACTGCAATAAGTTGGTGAAAAACTGTGAGGTTATGCAAATATCCTAATTGTGAACGAAACAGTGTAATAGAGCGTTTTTTAATGCAAGTGCGAATGTTAGGTTAGGTTAAGATATGAACCGTCGTAAAACCGCATTAAACAATGTCACTTAGTGAAATGCAGTGTTTTTCACCATTACAAGTCGGGAACTGCGATATCTAATGTGAAAGCGCTTGCAAACGTCGTTAGGTTAGGTTAGGTTAGGTTAGGTTAGGTTAGGTTACGTTAGGTTAGGTTAGGTTAGGTTTGGTTAGGTTAGGTTAGGTTAGGTTAGGTTAGGGATGTTAGGTAAGGTTTGGTTAGGTTAGGTTAGGTTAGGTTGGGTTAGGTAAGGTTAGGTTAGGTTAAGATATGAACCGCGCTAAAACCGCATTAAACAATGTCACTTAGTGAGATGCTGTGTTTTTCACCATTACAAGTCGGGAACTGCGATATCTAATGTGAAAGCGCATGAAACCGTCGTAATCTTGTAGAAAACATTGTAAAGTAGCGAATAAAACGTTTTCTAACGATAGAAGAGCGAAGGTTCGGTTAGTTTGAGCTAGGTAGCGTCGTGAAGCCACCAAAAACGATGTCATCTAACGAGATAGTGTTGTTTTATTGCGAGTACGAAACTGCGATAGGTGAAATATTGGGAAAGCACACAAAATGGCATGAACTAGCCAGATACTGCGTCTTGTGCCGTTACAAGTGCGAAACTGCTTTATTGTGATATTCTCGTTAAAGCGCATGCAAGTATCGTGAAACCTTAAAGAACGATGTCATTTAGCGAGATACAGCGTTCTGTACTGTAATAGGTTGGTGAGAAACTGTGAGGTCAAGCAAATATCGTAATTGTGAACGAAACAGTGTAATTGAGCGTATTTAGATACAAGTGCGAATGTTAGGTTAGGTTGAGATATCAACCGTCGTAAAACCGCATTAAACAATGTCACTTAGTGAGATGTAGTGTTTTTCAACATTACAAGTCGGGAACTACGATATCTAATGTGAAAGCGCATGAAACCGTCGTAATCTTGTAGAAAACATTGTAAAGTTGCGAGTAAAACGTTTTCTAACGATAGAAGTGCGAAGGTTAGCTTGAGGTATGTTAGTTTAAGCTATGTAGCGTCGTGAGACCACCAAAAAGGACGTCATCTAACGAGATAGTGTTGTTTTATTGCATGTACGAAACTGCAATAGGTGAAATGTTGTGAAAGTACACAAAACGGCTTGAACAAGCCAGATACTGCGTGTTGTACCGTTACAAGTGCGAAACTGCTATAATGTGATATTCTCGTTAAAGCGCATGCAAGCATCGTGAAACCTTAAAGAACGATGTCATTTAGCGAGATACAACGTTCTGTACTGCAATAAGTTGGTGAAAAACTGTGAGGTTATGCAAATATCGTAATTGTGAACAAAACAGTGTAATAAAGTGTTTTTAGATACAAGTGCGAATGTTAGGTTAGGTTAAGATATGAACCGTCGTAAAACCGCATTAAACAATGTCAATTAGAGAGATGCAGTGTTTTTCACCATTAAAAGTCGGGAACTGCGATATCTAATGTGAAAGCGCTTGCAACCGTCGTTAGGTTAGGTTAGGTTAGGTTACGTTAGGTTACGTTAGGTTACGTTAGGTTAGGTTAGGTTAGGTTTGGTTAGGTTAGGTTAGGTTAGGTTAGGTTAGGGATGTTAGGTAAGGTTTGGTTAGGTTAGGTTAGGTTAGGTTGGGTTAGGTAAGGTTAGGTTAGGTTAAGATATGAACCGTGCTAAAACCGCATTAAACAATGTCACTTAGTGAGATGCTGTGTTTTTCACCTTTACAAGTTGGGAACTGTGATATCTAATGTGAAAGCGCTTGAAACCGTCGTAATGTTGTAGAAAGCAATGTAAAGTAGCGAGTAAAGCGTTTTCTAACGAAAGAAGTGCGAAGGTTATGTTAGGTTGAGTTATGTTAGTTTAAGCTAGGTAGCGTCGTGAAACTACCAAAAACAACGTCATCTAACGAGATAGTGTTGTTTTATTGCGAGTACGAAACTGCGATAGGTGAAATGTTGTGAAAGCACACAAAACGGCATGAACAAGCCAAATACTGCGTGTTGTACCGTTACAAGTGCGAAACTGCTATGTTGTGATATTCTCGTTAAAGCGCATGCAAGCATCGTGAAACCTTAAAGAACGATGTCATTTAGCGAGATACAGCGTTCTGTACTGCAATAAGTTGGTGAAAAACTGTGAGGTTATGCAAATATCCTAATTGTGAACGAAACAGTGTAATAGAGCGTTTTTTAATGCAAGTGCGAATGTTAGGTTAGGTTAAGATATGAACCGTCGTAAAACCGCATTAAACAATGTCACTTAGTGAAATGCAGTGTTTTTCACCATTACAAGTCGGGAACTGCGATATCTAATGTGAAAGCGCTTGCAAACGTCGTTAGGTTAGGTTAGGTTAGGTTACGTTAGGTTACGTTAGGTTACGTTAGGTTAGGTTAGGTTAGGTTTGGTTAGGTTAGGTTAGGTTAGGTTAGGTTAGGGATGTTAGGTAAGGTTTGGTTAGGTTAGGTTAGGTTAGGTTGGGTTAGGTAAGGTTAGGTTAGGTTAAGATATGAACCGTGCTAAAACCGCATTAAACAATGTCACTTAGTGAGATGCTGTGTTTTTCACCATTACAAGTCGGGAACTGCGATATCTAATGTGAAAGCGCATGAAACAGTCGTAATCTTGTAGAAAACATTGTAAAGTAGCGAATAAAACGTTTTCTAACGATAGAAGTGCGAAGGTTCGGTTAGTTTGAGCTAGGTAGCGTCGTGAAGCCACCAAAAACGATGTCATCTAACGAGATAGTGTTGTTTTATTGCGAGTACGAAACTGCGATAGGTGAAATATTGGGAAAGCACACAAAATGGCATGAACTAGCCAGATACTGCGTCTTGTGCCGTTACAAGTGCGAAACTGCTTTATTGTGATATTCTCGTTAAAGCGCACGCAAGTATCGTGAAACCTTAAAGAACGATGTCATTTAGCGAGATACAGCGTTCTGTACTGTAATAGGTTGGTGAGAAACTGTGAGGTCAAGCAAATATCGTAATTGTGAACGAAACAGTGTAATTGAGCGTCTTTAGATACAAGTGCGAATGTTAGGTTAGGTTGACATATCAACCGTCGTAAAACCGCATTAAACAATGTCACTTAGTGAGATGTAGTGTTTTTCAACATTACAAGTCGGGAACTACGATATCTAATGTGAAAGCGCATGAAACCGTCGTAATCTTGTAGAAAACATTGTAAAGTTGCGAGTAAAACGTTTTCTAACGATAGAAGTGCGAAGGTTAGGTTAGGTTAGGTTAGTTTAAGCTAGGTAGCGTCGTGAAACTACCAAAAACGACGTCATCTAACGAGATAGTGTTGTTTTATTGCGAGTACGAAACTGCGATAGGTAAAATGTTGTGAAAGCACACAAAATGGCATGAACAAGCCAAATACTGCGTGTTGTACCGTTACAAGTGCGAAACTGCTATGTTTTGACATTCTCGGTAAAGCGCATGCAAGTATCGTGAAACCTTAAAGAAATATGTCATTTAGCGAGATACAACGTTCTGTACTGCAATAAGTTGGTGAAAAACTGTGAGGTTATGCAAATATCGTAATTGTGAACAAAACAGTGTAATAAAGTGTTTTTAGATACAAGTGCGAATGTTAGGTTAGGTTAAGATATGAACCGTCGTAAAACCGCATTAAACAATGTCAATTAGAGAGATGCAGTGTTTTTCACCATTAAAAGTCGGGAACTGCGATATCTAATGTGAAAGCGCTTGCAACCGTCGTTAGGTTAGGTTAGGTTAGGTTGTGTTAGGTTAGGTTAGGTTAGGTTAGATTAGGTTAGGTTGGGTTGAGTTGGGTTAGGTTAGGTTAGGTTAGGTTAGGTTAGGTTGGGTTAGGTTAGGTTAGGTTAGGTTAGGTTACGTTAGGTTAGGTTACGTTAGGTTAGGTTAGGTTAGGTAAGGATAATTTGGTTAGGTTAGGTAAGGTTAGGTTAGGTTAGGTTGGGTTGGGTGTTGTTGGGTTGGGTGTTGTTGGGTTGGGTTGGGTTGGGTTAGGTTGGGTTAGGTTAGGTTAGGTTACGTTAGGTTAGGTTAGGTTAGGTTACGTTAGGTTATGTTAGGTTAGGTTAGGTTAGGTTAGGTCAGGTAAGGTTAGGTTACGTTAGAATGGGTTAGGTTAGGTTAGGTTACGTTAGGTTAGGTTAAGTTAGGTTAGGTTAGGTTTGGTTAGGTTTGGTTAGGTTAGCTTAGGTTAGGTTAGGTTGGGTTGGGTTGGGTTGGGTTAGGTTAGGTTAGGTTAGGTTAGGTTGGGTTAGGTTAGTTTAGGTTAGGTTAGGTTAGGTTAGGTTGGGTTGGGTTGGGTTAGGTTAGGTTAGGTTAGGTTTGGTAAGGTTAGGTTAGGTTAGGTTACGTTAGGTTAAGGTATGAACCGTCGTAAAACCGCATTAAACAATGTCAGTGAGATGCAGTGTTTTTCACCTTTACAAGTTGGGAACTGTGATATCTAATGTGAAAGCGCTTGAAACCGTCGTAATGTTGTAGAAAGCAATGTAAAGTAGCGAGTAAAACGTTTTCTAACGATAGAAGTGCGAAGGTTATGTTAGGTTGAGTTATGTTAGTTTAAGCTAGGTAGCGTCGTGAAACTACCAAAAACAACGTCATCTAACGAGATAGTGTTGTTTTATTGCGAGTACGAAACTGCGATAGGTGAAATGTTGTGAAAGCACACAAAACGGCATGAACAAGCCAAATACTGCGTGTTGTACCGTTACAAGTGCGAAACTGCTATGTTGTGATATTCTCGTTAAAGCGCATGCAAGCATCGTGAAACCTTAAAGAACGATGTCATTTAGCGAGATACAGCGTTCTGTACTGCAATAAGTTGGTGAAAAACTGTGAGGTTATGCAAATATCCTAATTGTGAACGAAACAGTGTAATAGAGCGTTTTTTAATGCAAGTGCGAATGTTAGGTTAGGTTAAGATATGAACCGTCGTAAAACCGCATTAAACAATGTCACTTAGTGAAATGCAGTGTTTTTCACCATTACAAGTCGGGAACTGCGATATCTAATGTGAAAGCGCTTGCAAACGTCGTTAGGTTAGGTTAGGTTAGGTTAGGTTAGGTTACGTTAGGTTAGGTTAGGTTAGGTTTGGTTAGGTTAGGTTAGGTTAGGTTAGGTTAGGGATGTTAGGTAAGGTTTGGTTAGGTTAGGTTAGGTTAGGTTGGGTTAGGTAAAGTTAGGTTAGGTTAAGATATGAACCGCGCTAAAACCGCATTAAACAATGTCACTTAGTGAGATGCTGTGTTTTTCACCATTACAAGTCGGGAACTGCGATATCTAATGTGAAAGCGCATGAAACCGTCGTAATCTTGTAGAAAACATTGTAAAGTAGCGAATAAAACGTTTTCTAACGATAGAAGTGCGAAGGTTCGGTTAGTTTGAGCTAGGTAGCGTCGTGAAGCCACCAAAAACGATGTCATCTAACGAGATAGTGTTGTTTTATTGCGAGTACGAAACTGCGATAGGTGAAATATTGGGAAAGCACACAAAATGGCATGAACTAGCCAGATACTGCGTCTTGTGCCGTTACAAGTGCGAAACTGCTTTATTGTGATATTCTCGTTAAAGCGCATGCAAGTATCGTGAAACCTTAAAGAACGATGTCATTTAGCGAGATACAGCGTTCTGTACTGTAATAGGTTGGTGAGAAACTGTGAGGTCAAGCAAATATCGTAATTGTGAACGAAACAGTGTAATTGAGCGTATTTAGATACAAGTGCGAATGTTAGGTTAGGTTGAGATATCAACCGTCGTAAAACCGCATTAAACAATGTCACTTAGTGAGATGTAGTGTTTTTCAACATTACAAGTCGGGAACTACGATATCTAATGTGAAAGCGCATGAAACCGTCGTAATCTTGTAGAAAACATTGTAAAGTTGCGAGTAAAACGTTTTCTAACGATAGAAGTGCGAAGGTTAGCTTGAGGTATGTTAGTTTAAGCTATGTAGCGTCGTGAGACCACCAAAAAGGACGTCATCTAACGAGATAGTGTTGTTTTATTGCATGTACGAAACTGCAATAGGTGAAATGTTGTGAAAGTACACAAAACGCCTTGAACAAGCCAGATACTGCGTGTTGTACCGTTACAAGTGCGAAACTGCTATAATGTGATATTCTCGTTAAAGCGCATGCAAGCATCGTGAAACCTTAAAGAACGATGTCATTTAGCGAGATACAGCGTTCTGTACTGCAATAAGTTGGTGAAAAACTGTGAGGTTATGCAAATATCGTAATTGTGAACGCAACAGTGTAATAGAGCGTTTTTCAATACAAGTACGAATGTTAGGTTAGGTTAAGATATGAACCGTCGTAAAACCGCATTAAACAATGTCACTTAGTGAGATGCAGTGTTTTTCACCATTACAAGTCGGGAACTGCGATATCTAATGTGAAAGCGCTTGCAAACGTCGTTAGGTTAGGTTAGGTTAGGTTAGGTTAGGTTAGGTTAGGTTAGGTTACGTTAGATTAGGTTTGGTTAGGTTAGGTTAGGTTAGGTTAGGTTAGGTTAGGTTGGGTTAGGTTAGGTAAGGTTACGTTAGGTTAAGGTATGAACCGTCGTAAAACCGCATTAAACAATGTCACATAGTGAGATGCAGTGTTTTTCACCTTTACAAGTTGGGAACTGCGATATCTAATGTGAAAGCGCTTGAAACCGTCGTAATGTTGTAGAAAGCAATGTAAAGTAGCGAGTAAAACGTTTTCTAACGATAGAAGTGCGAAACTTATGTTACGTTATGTTAGTTTAAGCTAGGTAGCGTCGTGAAACCACCAAAAACGACGTCATCTAACGAGATAGTGTTGTTTTATGGCGAGTACGAAACTGCGATAGGTGAAATGTTGTGAAAGCACACAAAACGCAATGAACAAGCCAAATACTGCGTGTTGTACCGTTACAAGTGCGAAACTGCTATGTTGTGATATTCTCGTTGAAGCGCATGCAAGCATCGTGAAATCTTAAAGAACGATGTCATTTAGCGAGATACAGCGTTCTGTACTGCAATAAGTTGGTGAAAAACTGTGAGGTTATGCATATATCCAAATTGTGAACGAAACAGTGTATTAGAGCGTTTTTAATACAAGTGCGAATGTTAGGTTAGGTTAAGATATTAACCGTCGTAAAACCGCATTAAACAATGTCACTTAGTGAGATGCAGTGTTTTTCACCATTACAAGTCGGGAACTGCGATATCTAATGTGAAAGCGCTTGAAAACGTCGTTAGGTTAGGTTAGGTTAGGTTAGGTTTGGTTAGGTTAGGTTAGGTTAGGTCAGCTTAGGGTATGTTAGGTAAGGTTTGGTTAGGGTAGGTTAGGTTAGGTTGGGTTAGGTAAGGTTAGGTTAGGTTAAGATATGAACCGCGCTAAAACCGCATTAAACAATGTCACTTAGTGAGATGCTGTGTTTTTCACCTTTACAAGTTGGGAACTGCGATATCTAATGTGAAAGCGCTTGAAACCGTCGTAATGTTGCAGAAAGTAATGTAAAGTAGCGAGTAAAACGTTTTCTAACGATAGAAGTGCGAAACTTATGTTACGTTATGTTAGTTTAAGCTAGGTAGCGTCGTGAAACCACCAAAAACGACGTCATCTAACGAGATAGTGTTGTTTTATTGCGAGTACGAAACTGCGATAGGTAAAATGTTGTGAAAGCACACAAAACGGCATGAACAAGCCAAATACTGCGTGTTGTACCGTTACAAGTGCGAAACTGCTATGTTTTGACATTCTCGGTAAAGCGCATGCAAGTATCGTGAAACCTTAAAGAACGATGTCATTTAGCGAGATACAGCGTTCTGTACTGTAATAAGTTGGTGAGAAACTGTGAGGTCAAGCAAATATCGTAATTGTGAACGAAACAGTGTAATTGAGCGTCTTTAGATACAAGTGCGAATGTTAGGTTAGGTTAAGATATGAACCGTCGTAAAACCGCATTAAACAATGTCAATTAGTGAGATGCAGTGTTTTTCACCATTAAAAGTCGGGAACTGCGATATCTAATGTGAAAGCGCTTGCAACCGTCGTTAGGTTAGGTTAGGTTAGGTTTTGTTAGGTTAGGTTAGGTTAGGTTAGATTAGGTTAGGTTGGGTTGAGTTGGGTTAGGTTAGGTTAGGTTAGGTTAGGTTGGGTTAGGTTAGGTTAGGTTAGGTTACGTTAGGTTAGGTTAGGTTACGTTAGGTTAGGTTAGGTTAGGTAAGGATAATTTGGTTAGGTTAGGTAAGGTTAGGTTAGGTTAGGTTGGGTTGGGTGTTGTTGGGTTGGGTGTTGTTGGGTTGGGTTGGGTTGGGTTAGGTTGGGTTAGGTTAGGTTAGGTTACGTTAGGTTATGTTAGGTTAGGTTAGGTTACGTTAGGTTAGGTTAGGTCAGGTATGGTTAGGTTACGTTAGAATGGGTTAGGTTAGGTTAGGTTACGTTAGGTTAGGTTAAGTTAGGTTAGGTTAGGTTTGGTTAGGTTTGGTTAGGTTAGCTTAGGTTAGGTTAGGTTGGGTTGGGTTGGGTTGGGTTAGGTTAGGTTAGGTTAGGTTAGGTTGGGTTAGGTTAGTTTAGGTTAGGTTAGGTTAGGTTAGGTTGGGTTGGGTTGGGTTAGGTTAGGTTAGGTTAGGTTTGGTAAGGTTAGGTTAGGTTAGGTTATGTTAGGTTAAGGTATGAACCGTCGTAAAACCGCATTAAACAATGTCACTTAGTGAGATGCAGTGTTTTTCACCTTTACAAGTTGGGAACTGTGATATCTAATGTGAAAGCGCTTGAAACCGTCGTAATGTTGTAGAAAGCAATGTAAAGTAGCGAGTAAAACGTTTTCTAACGATAGAAGTGCGAAGGTTATGTTAGGTTGAGTTATGTTAGTTTAAGCTAGGTAGCGTCGTGAAACTACCAAAAACAACGTCATCTAACGAGATAGTGTTGTTTTATTGCGAGTACGAAACTGCGATAGGTGAAATGTTGTGAAAGCACACAAAACGGCATGAACAAGCCAAATACTGCGTGTTGTACCGTTACAAGTGCGAAACTGCTATGTTGTGATATTCTCGTTAAAGCGCATGCAAGCATCGTGAAACCTTAAAGAACGATGTCATTTAGCGAGATACAGCGTTCTGTACTGCAATAAGTTGGTGAAAAACTGTGAGGTTATGCAAATATCCTAATTGTGAACGAAACAGTGTAATAGAGCGTTTTTTAATGCAAGTGCGAATGTTAGGTTAGGTTAAGATATGAACCGTCGTAAAACCGCATTAAACAATGTCACTTAGTGAAATGCAGTGTTTTTCACCATTACAAGTCGGGAACTGCGATATCTAATGTGAAAGCGCTTGCAAACGTCGTTAGGTTAGGTTAGGTTAGGTTACGTTAGGTTACGTTAGGTTAGGTTAGGTTAGGTTTGGTTAGGTTAGGTTAGGTTAGGTTAGGTTAGGGATGTTAGGTAAGGTTTGGTTAGGTTAGGTTAGGTTAGGTTGGGTTAGGTAAGGTTAGGTTAGGTTAAGATATGAACCGCGCTAAAACCGCATTAAACAATGTCACTTAGTGAGATGCTGTGTTTTTCACCATTACAAGTCGGGAACTGCGATATCTAATGTGAAAGCGCATGAAACCGTCGTAATCTTGTAGAAAACATTGTAAAGTAGCGAATAAAACGTTTTCTAACGATAGAAGTGCGAAGGTTCGGTTAGTTTGAGCTAGGTAGCGTCGTGAAGCCACCAAAAACGATGTCATCTAACGAGATAGTGTTGTTTTATTGCGAGTACGAAACTGCGATAGGTGAAATATTGGGAAAGCACACAAAATGGCATGAACCAGCCAGATACTGCGTCTTGTGCCGTTACAAGTGCGAAACTGCTTTATTGTGATATTCTCGTTAAAGCGCACGCAAGTATCGTGAAACCTTAAAGAACGATGTAATTTAGCGAGATACAGCGTTCTGTACTGTAATAGGTTGGTGAGAAACTGAGGTCAAGCAAATATCGTAATTGTGAACGAAACAGTGTAATTGAGCGTCTTTAGATACAAGTGCGAATGTTAGGTTAGGTTGACATATCAACCGTCGTAAAACCGCATTAAACAATGTCACTTAGTGAGATGTAGTGTTTTTCAACATTACAAGTCGGGAACTACGATATCTAATGTGAAAGCGCATGAAACCGTCGTAATCTTGTAGAAAACATTGTAAAATTGCGAGTAAAACGTTTTCTAACGATAGAAGTGCGAAGGTTAGGTTAGGTTAGGTTAGTTTAAGCTAGGTAGCGTCGTGAAACTACCAAAAACGACGTCATCTAACGAGATAGTGTTGTTTTATTGCGAGTACGAAACTGCGATAGGTAAAATGTTGTGAAAGCACACAAAATGGCATGAACAAGCCAAATACTGCGTGTTGTACCGTTACAAGTGCGAAACTGCTATGTTTTGACATTCTCGGTAAAGCGCATGCAAGTATCGTGAAACCTTAAAGAAATATGTCATTTAGCGAGATACAACGTTCTGTACTGCAATAAGTTGGTGAAAAACTGTGAGGTTATGCAAATATTGTAATTGTGAACAAAACAGTGTAATAAAGTGTTTTTAGATACAAGTGCGAATGTTAGGTTAGGTTAAGATATGAACCGTCGTAAAACCGCATTAAACAATGTCAATTAGAGAGATGCAGTGTTTTTCACCATTAAAAGTCGGGAACTGCGATATCTAATGTGAAAGCGCTTGCAACCGTCGTTAGGTTAGGTTAGGTTAGGTTTTGTTAGGTTAGGTTAGGTTAGGTTAGATTAGGTTAGGTTGGGTTGAGTTGGGTTAGGTTAGGTTAGGTTAGGTTAGGTTGGGTTAGGTTAGGTTAGGTTAGGTTAGGTTACGTTAGGTTAGGTTACGTTAGGTTAGGTTAGGTTAGGTAAGGATAATTTGGTTAGGTTAGGTAAGGTTAGGTTAGGTTAGGTTGGGTTGGGTGTTGTTGGGTTGGGTGTTGTTGGGTTGGGTTGGGTTGGGTTAGGTTGGGTTAGGTTAGGTTAGGTTACGTTAGGTTAGGTTAGGTTAGGTTACGTTAGGTTATGTTAGGTTAGGTTAGGTTACGTTAGGTTAGGTTAGGTCAGGTAAGGTTAGGTTACGTTAGAATGGGTTAGGTTAGGTTAGGTTACGTTAGGTTAGGTTAAGTTAGGTTAGGTTAGGTTTGGTTAGGTTTGGTTAGGTTAGCTTAGGTTAGGTTAGGTTGGGTTGGGTTGGGTTGGGTTAGGTTAGGTTAGGTTAGGTTGGGTTAGGTTAGTTTAGGTTAGGTTAGGTTAGGTTAGGTTGGGTTGGGTTGGGTTAGGTTAGGTTAGGTTAGGTTTGGTAAGGTTAGGTTAGGCTAGGTTACGTTAGGTTAAGGTATGAACCGTCGTAAAACCGCATTAAACAATGTCACTTAGTGAGATGCAGTGTTTTTCACCTTTACAAGTTGGGAACTGTGATATCTAATGTGAAAGCGCTTGAAACCGTCGTAATGTTGTAGAAAGCAATGTAAAGTAGCGAGTAAAACGTTTTCTAACGATAGAAGTGCGAAGGTTATGTTAGGTTGAGTTATGTTAGTTTAAGCTAGGTAGCGTCGTGAAACTACCAAAAACAACGTCATCTAACGAGATAGTGTTGTTTTATTGCGAGTACGAAACTGCGATAGGTAAAATGTTGTGAAAGCGCACAAAATGGCATGAACAAGCCAAATACTGCGTGTTGTACCGTTACAAGTGCGAAACTGCTATGTTTTGACATTCTCGGTAAAGCGCATGCAAGTATCGTGAAACCTTAAAGAAATATGTCATTTAGCGAGATACAACGTTCTGTACTGCAATAAGTTGGTGAAAAACTGTGAGGTTATGCAAATATCGTAATTGTGAACAAAACAGTGTAATAAAGTGTTTTTAGATACAAGTGCGAATGTTAGGTTAGGTTAAGATATGAACCGTCGTAAAACCGCATTAAACAATGTCAATTAGAGAGATGCAGTGTTTTTCACCATTAAAAGTCGGGAACTGCGATATCTAATGTGAAAGCGCTTGCAACCGTCGTTAGGTTAGGTTAGGTTAGGTTTTGTTAGGTTAGGTTAGGTTAGGTTAGATTAGGTTAGGTTGGGTTGAGTTGGGTTAGGTTAGGTTAGGTTAGGTTAGGTTGGGTTAGGTTAGGTTAGGTTAGGTTACGTTAGGTTAGGTTACGTTAGGTTAGGTTAGGTTAGGTAAGGATAATTTGGTTAGGTTAGGTAAGGTTAGGTTAGGTTAGGTTGGGTTGGGTGTTGTTGGGTTGGGTGTTGTTGGGTTGGGTTGGGTTGGGTTAGGTTGGGTTAGGTTAAGTTAGGTTACGTTAGGTTAGGTTAGGTTAGGTTACGTTAGGTTATGTTAGGTTAGGTTAGGTTACGTTAGGTTAGGTTAGGTCAGGTAAGGTTAGGTTACGTTAGAATGGGTTAGGTTAGGTTAGGTTACGTTAGGTTAGGTTAAGTTAGGTTAGGTTAGGTTTGGTTAGGTTTGGTTAGGTTAGCTTAGGTTAGGTTAGGTTGGGTTGGGTTGGGTTGGGTTAGGTTAGGTTAGGTTAGGTTGGGTTAGGTTAGTTTAGGTTAGGTTAGGTTAGGTTAGGTTGGGTTGGGTTGGGTTAGGTTAGGTTAGGTTTGGTAAGGTTAGGTTAGGTTAGGTTACGTTAGGTTAAGGTATGAACCGTCGTAAAACCGCATTAAACAATGTCACTTAGTGAGATGCAGTGTTTTTCACCTTTACAAGTTGGGAACTGTGATATCTAATGTGAAAGCGCTTGAAACCGTCGTAATGTTGTAGAAAGCAATGTAAAGTAGCGAGTAAAACGTTTTCTAACGATAGAAGTGCGAAGGTTATGTTAGGTTGAGTTATGTTAGTTTAAGCTAGGTAGCGTCGTGAAACTACCAAAAACAACGTCATCTAACGAGATAGTGTTGTTTTATTGCGAGTACGAAACTGCGATAGGTGAAATGTTGTGAAAGCACACAAAACGGCATGAACAAGCCAAATACTGCGTGTTGTACCGTTACAAGTGCGAAACTGCTATGTTGTGATATTCTCGTTAAAGCGCATGCAAGCATCGTGAAACCTTAAAGAACGATGTCATTTAGCGAGATACAGCGTTCTGTACTGCAATAAGTTGGTGAAAAACTGTGAGGTTATGCAAATATCCTAATTGTGAACGAAACAGTGTAATAGAGCGTTTTTTAATGCAAGTGCGAATGTTAGGTTAGGTTAAGATATGAACCGTCGTAAAACCGCATTAAACAATGTCACTTAGTGAAATGCAGTGTTTTTCACCATTACAAGTCGGGAACTGCGATATTTAATGTGAAAGCGCTTGCAAACGTCGTTAGGTTAGGTTAGGTTAGGTTAGGTTAGGTTACGTTAGGTTAGGTTAGGTTAGGTTTGGTTAGGTTAGGTTAGGTTAGGTTAGGTTAGGGATGTTAGGTAAGGTTTGGTTAGGTTAGGTTAGGTTAGGTTGGGTTAGGTAAGGTTAGGTTAGGTTAAGATATGAACCGCGCTAAAACCGCATTAAACAATGTCACTTAGTGAGATGCTGTGTTTTTCACCATTACAAGTCGGGAACTGCGATATCTAATGTGAAAGCGCATGAAACCGTCGTAATCTTGTAGAAAACATTGTAAAGTAGCGAATAAAACGTTTTCTAACGATAGAAGTGCGAAGGTTCGGTTAGTTTGAGCTAGGTAGCGTCGTGAAGCCACCAAAAACGATGTCATCTAACGAGATAGTGTTGTTTTATTGCGAGTACGAAACTGCGATAGGTGAAATATTGGGAAAGCACACAAAATGGCATGAACTAGCCAGATACTGCGTCTTGTGCCGTTACAAGTGCGAAACTGCTTTATTGTGATATTCTCGTTAAAGCGCATGCAAGTATCGTGAAACCTTAAAGAACGATGTCATTTAGCGAGATACAGCGTTCTGTACTGTAATAGGTTGGTGAGAAACTGTGAGGTCAAGCAAATATCGTAATTGTGAACGAAACAGTGTAATTGAGCGTATTTAGATACAAGTGCGAATGTTAGGTTAGGTTGAGATATCAACCGTCGTAAAACCGCATTAAACAATGTCACTTAGTGAGATGTAGTGTTTTTCAACATTACAAGTCGGGAACTACGATATCTAATGTGAAAGCGCATGAAACCGTCGTAATCTTGTAGAAAACATTGTAAAGTTGCGAGTAAAACGTTTTCTAACGATAGAAGTGCGAAGGTTAGCTTGAGGTATGTTAGTTTAAGCTATGTAGCGTCGTGAGACCACCAAAAAGGACGTCATCTAACGAGATAGTGTTGTTTTATTGCATGTACGAAACTGCAATAGGTGAAATGTTGTGAAAGTACACAAAACGGCTTGAACAAGCCAGATACTGCGTGTTGTACCGTTACAAGTGCGAAACTGCTATAATGTGATATTCTCGTTAAAGCGCATGCAAGCATCGTGAAACCTTAAAGAACGATGTCATTTAGCGAGATACAGCGTTCTGTACTGCAATAAGTTGGTGAAAAACTGTGAGGTTATGCAAATATCGTAATTGTGAACGAAACAGTGTAATAGAGCGTTTTTCAATACAAGTACGAATGTTAGGTTAGGTTAAGATATGAACCGTCGTAAAACCGCATTAAACAATGTCACTTAGTGAGATGCAGTGTTTTTCACCATTACAAGTCGGGAACTGCGATATCTAATGTGAAAGCGCTTGCAAACGTCGTTAGGTTAGGTTAGGTTAGGTTAGGTTAGGTTAGGTTACGTTACGTTAGGTTAGGTTTGGTTAGGTTAGGTTAGGTTAGGTTAGGTTAGGATATGTTAGGTTAGGTTGGGTTAGGTTAGGTAAGGTTACGTTAGGTTAAGGTATGAACCGTCGTAAAACCGCATTAAACAATGTCACATAGTGAGATGCAGTGTTTTTCACCTTTACAAGTTGGGAACTGCGATATCTAATGTGAAAGCGCTTGAAACCGTCGTAATGTTGTAGAAAGCAATGTAAAGTAGCGAGTAAAACGTTTTCTAACGATAGAAGTGCGAAACTTATGTTACGTTATGTTAGTTTAAGCTAGGTAGCGTCGTGAAACCACCAAAAACGACGTCATCTAACGAGATAGTGTTGTTTTATTGCGAGTACGAAACTGCGATAGGTGAAATGTTGTGAAAGCACACAAAACGCAATGAACAAGCCAAATACTGCGTGTTGTACCGTTACAAGTGCGAAACTGCTATGTTGTGATATTCTCGTTGAAGCGCATGCAAGCATCGTGAAATCTTAAAGAACGATGTCATTTAGCGAGATAGAGCGTTCTGTACTGCAATAAGTTGGTGAAAAATTGTGAGGTTATGCAAATATCCTAATTGTGAACGAAACAGTGTAATAGAGCGTTTTTAATACAAGTGCGAATGTTAGGTTGGGTTAAGATATGAACCGTCGTAAAACCGCATTAAACAATGTCACTTAGTGAGATGCAGTGTTTTTCACCATTACAAGTCGGGAACTGCGATATCTAATGTGAAAGCGCTTGAAAACGTCGTTAGGTTAGGTTAGGTTAGGTTAGGTTTGGTTAGGTTAGGTTAGGTTAGGTCAGCTTAGGGTATGTTAGGTAAGGTTTGGTTAGGGTAGGTTAGGTTAGGTTGGGTTAGGTAAGGTTAGGTTAGGTTAAGATATGAACCGCGCTAAAACCGCATTAAACAATGTCACTTAGTGAGATGCTGTGTTTTTCACCATTACAAGTCGGGAACTGCGATATCTAATGTGAAAGCGCATGAAACCGTCGTAATCTTGTAGAAAACATTGTAAAGTAGCGAATAAAACGTTTTCTAACGATAGAAGTGCGAAGGTTCGGTTAGTTTGAGCTAGGTAGCGTCGTGAAACCACCAAAAACGATGTCATCTAACGAGATAGTGTTGTTTTATTGCGAGTACGAAACTGCGATAGGTGAAATATTGGGAAAGCACACAAAATGGCATGAACTAGCCAGATACTGCGTCTTGTGCCGTTACAAGTGCGAAACTGCTTTATTGTGATATTCTCGTTAAAGCGCATGCAAGTATCTTGAAACCTTAAAGAACGATGTCATTTAGCGAGATACAGCGTTCTGTGCTGTAATAAGTTGGTGAGAAACTGTGAGGTCAAGCAAATATCGTAATTACGAACGAAACAGTGTAATTGAGCGTATCTAGATACAAGTGCGAATGTTAGGTTAGGTTGAGATATCAACCGTCGTAAAACCGCATTAAACAATGTCACTTAGTGAGATGTAGTGTTTTTCAACATTACAAGTAGGGAACTACGATATCTAATGTGAAAGCGCATGAAACCGTCGTAATCTTGTAGAAAACATTGTAAAGTTGCGAGTAAAACGTTTTCTAACGATAGAAGTGCGAAGGTTAGCTTGAGTTATGTTAGTTTAAGCTAGGTAGCGTCGTGAAACTACCAAAAACGACGTCATCTAACGAGATAGTGTTGTTTTATTGCGAGTATTAAACTGCGATAGGTGAAATGTTGTGAAAGCACACAAAACGGCATGAACAAGCCAAATACTGCGTGTTCTACCGTTCCAAGTGCGAAACTGCTATATTGTGATATTCTCGTTAAAGCGCATGCAAGCATCGTGAAACCTTAAAGAACAATGTCATTTAGCGAGATACAGCGTTCTGTACTGCAATAAGTTGGTGAAAAACTGTGAGGTTATGCAAATATCGTAATTGTGAACGAGACAGTGTAATAGAGCGTTTTTCAATACAAGTACGAATGTTAGGTTAGGTTAAGATATTGTCGCGGTACAACGCGAATAAAACACAGATACACCTTGGGACGACGAAAGGCAGCGTGTCCTGAACAGCTCAGTCACAAGATCGTCTTCTTCAGCCTCGAGAGAAGCTAGAGGCCCACTACCTCGTGCCCACTAAATGCCCCATCATCGTTATCGTCCACAAGTAGACACACGTCATTTGCCTCTCTCCCAAAGAGCATCGCCCCGATGCGCAGTCTGTAATGCAGTTTTTTTTCTAAATTAAAGTATCATGCAATCACTCGCTGACGTAGGGTTTCATGCGGACTACGTGAACGAGTTCAGGATGGTGCTGGCGACGCCTTGTACTATACGAACAGTCGGGAACAACTTCGTAAGTGACATCGTTCAGTCGTCGCACAACTAGGTACGGTCCAAAGTATCTTCTTAAAAGTTTTTCGGAAAGTCCTCGTTTTCGTATGGGCGTCCAAACCCATACTTTGTCGCCAGTTTGGTAGACGACTGTTCTGCGGTGAGCATTGTAGCGGCCTGCATCGTAGTCTTGCTGCTGACTGATCCGTAAACGTGCAAGTTGCCTAGCTTCTTCTGCAAGTTCCGTAAACGTGTCGGCGTCCGGGACGATGTCGTCGCCTTCGTGCGGTAACATTGCATCTAACATGGTTCGTACTTCCCGTCCATGAACGAGGCTGAAAGGTGTCATGCGGGTCGTTTCTTGCTTGGCCGTGTTGTATGCAAATGTTATGTAAGGCAAGATTGTATCCCAGTTTTTGTGTTCGACGTCAACGTACATCGAAAGCATGTCTTCAATGGTTTTGTTTAGACGCTCTGTAAGCCCGTTTGTTTGTGGGTGGTATGCGGTGGTTTTACGATGCGTTGTTCCACTCAGCATCAAAACATGGTCCAAAAGAGCTGCTGTAAATGCGGTTCCTCTGTCTGTGATTACGACGGTTGGTGCACCATGCCTCAGTACAATATTCTCGATAAAAAATCTTGCCACCTCCGCTGCTGTACCTCTCTGGATAGCCTTTGTCTCGGCATAACGGGTCAAATAATCCGTCGCGACGATAACCCATCGGTTGCCTGCGGTAGAAGTAGGGAGTGGGCCCAAAATGTCCATGCCGATCTGGTGGAATGGAGTCATTGGGACCTGTACGGGTTGCAGGAGGCCAGCTGGTTTAGTTGGCGGTGACTTGCGTCGCTGGCAGTCGAGACAGGTACGGACGTGGTGCTTCACGGCTGTGGTTAGTCTTGGCCAGGAATACCTTTGCTGTACCCTGGCCAACGTTCTTGTGTAACCCAAGTGGCCAGAGGTAACCTCGTTGTGGCATGCTTTCAGTACTTCGGTGCGAAGGGCTGCTGGGATGACGAGCAGATAGGCAGATCCCGTCGACGAAAAATTTCTTTTATAGAGTACTCCGCCACGTAAACAAAATGATGACAACGCTCTTGCGAAAACTCTTGGCGCCTTCCGAGATCTGCCATCCAAGTAGGTAATTAAGCCAAGCAACTCAGCGTCGTCTCGTTGTTGCTGCGCAGTGGTGGTCGTGTCGAGGACACCGAGAAATGATGTTTCCTCCTCCTCGGGTAGGGTTGCCGACTCAATGGGTGAACGGGACAAACAGTCGGCGTCCATATGTCGCTTCCCTGACTTATGTACGACTGTCATGTCGAATTCCTGCAGCCTGAGACTCCAACGCGCTAATCGGCCGGTAGGGTCTTTAAGATTAGTTAACCAACACAGTGAGTGGTGGTCGCTAATTACTTTGAAGGGGCGGCCATATAAATACGGACGAAATTTTGTAACCGCCCATACCACGGCGAGACACTCCTTCTCAGTCGTGGAGTAATTAGCCTCAGCACGTGTTAACGTTCTGCTTGCGTAAGCGATTACCCTTTCTGCGCCATCTTGCTGCTGCACAAGCACAGCTCCCAGACCGACATTGCTAGCATCGGTGTGAAGCACCGTAGGGGCTCTCTCGTCGAAGTGGGCAAGGACTGGGGGTGTTTGTAGTCGCTGGCGAAGATCGTTAAAAGCAGCTTCCTCTTCGTTATTCCACTCAAAGGTGACGTCTTCTCTTGTTAGGCGAGTTAGTGGTGATGCTATGCGTGCGAAGTCCGCGATAAATCGTCGATAATACGCGCAGAGGCCGAGAAAGCGTCTGACAGCCTTTTTATCGGTCGGCATAGGGAACTGTTCTACAGCTGCGATTTTTTCAGGATCGGGACGAATACCAGCATGACTGACGACATGACCAAGAAATCGCAGCTCTTCGTAGCAAAAGTGGCACTTCTCAGGCTTCAACGTCAGGCCCGCGGACTGTATGGCTCGTAAGACCACCTCAAGTCTTTCAAGGTGCTCGTCAAACGTCGCGGAAAACACTATGACGTCGTCCAGATATACTAGGCATGTTTTCCACTTCAACCCAGAAAGCACGGTATCCATGAGTCTTTGAAAGGTAGCAGGGGCTGAGCACAAACCGAATGGCAAGACCTTAAATTCATATAACCCATCTGGTGTCACAAAAGCGGTCTTCTCGCGGTCTCTCGGGTCCACCTCGATTTGCCAATATCCACTCCGCAAGTCCATTGAAGAGAAGTATCGAGCATGTCGAAGTCTGTCGAGAGAGTCGTCTATACGCGGTAGTGGATATACGTCTTTCTTGGTCACCTGATTTAGCTTCCGGTAATCCACACAGAAGCGCAGGCTGCCGTCCTTTTTCTTAACGAGGACTACAGGCGACGCCCAGGGGCTCTGTGAAGGCTGAATGACGTCATCTTCAAGCATTCTGTCTACCTGCTGTTGTATCGCTTCACGTTCTTTTGGAGCCACGCGATAAGGGTTCTGGTGAATAGGTCTTGCCGTTTCCTCGGTAATTATTCGATGCCTGGTTAGAGGCGTGCGGCCAACTCTTGATGTTGTCGAAAAGCAGTCTTGAAATTTGGCCAGTAACTCAAGGAGTCTGCGTCGGTCGTCTTTTGGCAAAGTAATGCTAACGTCCAGAACAGGCGCTGAATCAAGATTTAGCGACTCGTCGACTACCGCCAAGCAGCCTTCGGCATCTATGACATCGTCGAAGTAAGCGACAGCCGTGCCTTTAGGAAGATGCCGGCGCTCAGCACTAAAATTGGTCAGCAGCAAGTCCGTGCGTCCAGCAGCAACTCTGACGATACCTCGTGCGACAGAAATACCGTGGGTGAAGAGCAGCGAGCTTATTCGGTCCGCAACTCCTTCGGCGTCAAACTGAGCAGCGGCGGCCACAGAAACAAGCGTGCATGACCTCGGAGGGAGAACCACATCGTCATCAGTAAGACGCAGTTGGTTTGGTCGCGCCTCTGGGGAATCGGGTAAGCCCGAACTGTTGCAAAACGTAATCAAGCTCTCTGGTATGTTGATGACGGCACCATATTCCCGTAAAAAGTCCATGCCGAGAATTACGTCTCTGCAGCATGCGGCGATAACGACGAACGACGCCGTGAAAGGAGAACCTCCGATGTCCATTCTTGCGGTACATCTTCCCGAGGGCATCAATAACTGGCCTCCTGCTGTTCTTATATGAGGGCCCGTCCACGGCGTCTTCACTTTTCTGAGGCTGTCAGCGAGGTCCTGACTGATAATGGAGAAGTCGGCACCAGTGTCGACTAAAGCTGTCACTTTCTGGCCGTCGAGAAGAACACTAAGGTCAGCAGTCACAATTTCATCGTTTTCACGGCTTATCGGCTGTATGGCGTCGTGCTGTGGGGGATTCTTGTCGTTATCTTTATGGCCTGCAACCTTGCCCCCGGAGGTCGCCGCTCTCAGTTTCCCCGGCGCGGGCTAGGTGACCTTCTTGTATTAAGGTTCGCATAGGTGCGGTGGTGCGACAAAGGCGAACGCGCGGGGGACGGAGAGCGGGACGGACGTCTCGGACCAAGAGGCTGAGCAGGCATTGCCTTCTCTGCAGTGGTAGAGCCGTCCTCAAAGTGATAACGGGCTCCATAGAAAGAGGTGTCGTCACGGCGCGGAGTGTATTCGTCGTTGGCACGTCGACCGTCAAACCAAGGTCGTTGAGGACGGAATGAATCACCTCGATGCCAGCAATGACGGGCAATATGTCCTGCACCTCCGCAGTGAAAGCATAGTGGACGCCTGTCTACGGTGCGCCATGCATCTGTTTTCCGGGTCGGTGGACGCGTCGATGCCCATGGGGTGGCTGTGGATGGCTGGTTGTGGGGCTGTAGCGTAGGTGTTTGATGCAGTGTCTGCTCTTGCGGCGGATACGAAGGGGCCATCGGCACCTGGTGGTACAGCGTCGGCATAGCGGGTGGTGGACGTCGGAGAGCGGCAGCGTAGCTCATAGGACGCTGCTGAGCATCAGGACTAGCCGTAGACAACGCTTGGTGGATTTCATCGCGTACGACTTCAGCGATCGATGCGATGGGATTTTCAGCAACAGGATTCCGCAACTTCTGCAGTTCCTCGCGAACTATCTCCCTAATCAAGTCTCGCAAACAGCTCTGACTCTCAGACGTCATGGCGGTAGCATTGATTGGGACATTGCAGGACATGCGGTCATATTGCCTGCAGCGTTGATGAAGGGCCCGCTCGATAGCCGTAGCCTCCTTAATGAAGTCAACGACGGTAGTCGGAGGGTTGCGCAGTAGCCCGGCAAAAAGCTGCTCCTTGACACCGCGCATGAGGTAACTCAACTTTTTATCTTCGGTCATGTGCGGGTTAGCTCGTTGAAAGAGACGAGTCATGTCCTCGGCAAACATTGCAACGGTTTCGTTGGGTTTTTGAACCCGTAGCTCCAATAACTGCTGCGCGCGGTCCCTTCTATCGATATTGGCGAAGGTATCGACGAACTTCTCTCGAAAGTCGGGCCAAGCTGACAGATTGCCTTCTCTATTCTCATACCAAGTACGAGCACCGTCGTCAAGGTAGAAATAGGCGCGCCAAAGCTTTTCCTGTTCCGACCAATGATTTACCTTGGCAACACGCTCATAGTGGTCAAGCCAGTCGTGAACGTCTTCATGGGCACCGCCACTAAAGCGATCGGGAACGAGGGGTTGAAAAAGGGTCACCTGAGATGGGTGCGTCGGAAAGCTGCCTTGGGGCACCTGTTGCGAGCTTGCGTTGGCCATTGGTTGAGCTGTGCGGTGCCTAGCAGGTTCCGGCGAGTGAGTCAGCTCTGGCGCGAGGCCTCGCAACCGTCGACTGGAGCGATGTACCGGTGTTTCTACAGGTGACAGTGCGTTTGGACTCGATGAGCGGCTCCCAGCGGGCGTGTGGAGCATCAGACAGGGTTGCGGCCCAGCACCTCCACCAGTGTCGCGGTACAACGCGAATAAAACACAGATACACCTTGGGACGACGAAAGGCAGCGTGTCCTGAACAGCTCAGTCACAAGATCGTCTTCTTCAGCCTCGAGAGAAGCTAGAGGCCCACTACCTCGTTAAAGCGCATGCAAGCATCGTGAAACCTTAAAGAACAATGTCATTTAGCGAGATACAGCGTTCTGTACTGCAATAAGTTGGTGAAAAACTGTGAGGTTATGCAAATATCGTAATTGTGAACGAGACAGTGTAATAGAGCGTTTTTCAATACAAGTACGAATGTTAGGTTAGGTTAAGATATGAACCGTCGTAAAACCGCATTAAACAATGTCACTAAGTGAGATGCAGTGTTTTTCACCATTACAAGTCGGGAACTGCGATATCTAATGTGAAAGCGCTTGCAAACGTCGTTAGGTTAGGTTAGGTTAGGTTAGGTTAGGTTACGTTAGGTTAGGTTTGGTTAGGTTAGGTTAGGTTATGTTAGGTTAGGTTGGGTTAGGTTAGGTTAGGTTACGTTAGGTTAAGGTATGAACCGTCGTAAAACCGCATTAAACAATGTCACTTAGTGAGATGCAGTGTTTTTCACCTTTACAAGTTGGGAACTGCGATATCTAATGTGAAAGCGCTTGAAACCGTCGTAATGTTCCAGAAAGCAATGTAAAGTAGCGAGTAAAACGTTTTCTAACGATAGAAGTGCGAAGGTTATGTTAGGTTGAGTTATGTTAGTTTAAGCTAGGTAGCGTCGTGAAACCACCAAAAACGACGTCATCTAACGAGATAGTGTTGTTTTATTGCGAGTATTAAACTGCGATAGGTGAAATGTTGTGAATGCACACAAAACGGCATGAACAAGCCAAATACTGCGTGTTCTACCGTTACAAGTGCGAAACTGCTATATTGTGATATTCTCGTTAAAGCGCATGCAAGCATCGTGAAACCTTAAAGAACAATGTCATTTAGCGAGATACAGCGTCCTGTACTGCAATAAGTTGGTGCACAACGTTGAGGTTATGCAAATATCGTAATTGTGAACGAAACAGTGTAATAGAGCGTTTTTCAATACAAGTACGAATGTTAGGTTAGGTTGACATATCAACCATCGTAAAACCGCATTAAACAATGTCACTTAGTGAGATGTAGTGTTTTTCAACATTACAAGTCGGGAACTACGATATCTAATGTGAAAGCGCATGAAACCGTCGTAATCTTGTAGAAAACATTGTAAAGTTGCGAGTAAAACGTTTTCTAAGGATAGAAGTGCGAAGGTTAGCTTGAGTTATGTTAGTTTAAGCTATGTAGCGTCGTGAGACCACCAAAAAGGACGTCATCTAACGAGATAGTGTTGTTTTATTGCATGTACGAAACTGCAATAGGTGAAATGTTGTGAAAGTACACAAAACGGCATGAACAAGCCAAATACTGCGTGTTCTACCGTTACAAGTGCGAAACTGCTATATTGTGATATTCTCGTTAAAGCGCAAGCAAGCATCGTGAAACCTTAAAGAACAATGTCATTTAGCGAGATACAGCGTTCTGTACTGCAATAAGTTGGTGAAAAACTGTGAGGTCATGCAAATATCGTAATTGTGAACGAAACAGTGTAATAGAGCGTTTTTCAATACAAGTACGAATGTTAGGTTAGGTTAAGATATGAACCGTCGTAAAACCGCATTAAACAATGTCACTTAGTGAGATGCAGTGTTTTTCACCATTACAAGTCGGGAACTGCGATATCTAATGTGAAAGCGCTTGCAAACGTCGTTAGGTTAGGTTAGGTTAGGTTAGGTTAGGTTAGGTTACATTAGTTAGGTTTGGTTAGGTTAGGTTAGGTTATGTTAGGTTAGGTTGGGTTAGGTTAGGTTAGGTTACGTTAGGTTAAGGTATGAACCGTCGTAAAACCGCAATAAACAATGTCACTTAGTGAGATGCAGTGTTTTTCACCTTTACAAGTTGGGAACTGCGATATCTAATGTGAGAGCGCTTGAAACCGTCGTAATGTTGTAGAAAGCAATGTAAAGTAGCGAGTAAAACGTTTTCTAACGATAGAAGTGCGAAGGTTAGGTTAGGTTAGGTTACTTTAAGCTAGGTAGCGTCGTGAAACTACCAAAAACGACGTCATCTAACGAGATAGTGTTGTTTTATTGCGAGTATTAAACTGCGATAGGTGAAATGTTGTGAAAGCACACAAAACGGCATGAACAAGCCAAATACTGCGTGTTCTACCGTTACAAGTGCGAAACTGCTATATTGTAATATTCTCGTTAAAGCGCATGCAAGCATCGTGAAACCTTAAAGAACAATGTCATTTAGCGAGATACAGCGTTCTGTACTGCAATAAGTTGGTGAAAAACTGTGAGGTTATGCAAATATCGTAATGGTGAACGAAACAGTGTAATAGAGCGTTTTTCAATACAAGTACGAATGTTAGGTTAGGTTAAGATATGAACCGTCGTAAAACCGCATTAAACAATGTCACTTAGTGAGATGCAGTGTTTTTCACCATTACAAGTCGGGAACTGCGATATCCAATGTGAAAGCGCTTGCAAACGTCGTTAGATAAGGTTAGGTTAGGTTAGGTAAGGTTAGGTTAGGTTTGGTTAGGTTAGTTTAGGTTAGGTTAGGTTAGGTTAGATTAGGTTAGGTTGGGTTGAGTTGGGTTAGGTTAGGTTGGGTTAGGTTAGGTTAGGTTAGGTTGGGTTAGGTTAGGTTAGGTTACGTTAGGTTAAGGTATGAACCGTCGTAAAACCGCATTAAACAATGTCACTTAGTGAGATGCAGTGTTTTTCACCTTTACAAGTTGGGAACTGCGATATCTAATGTGAAAGCGCTTGAAACCGTCGTAATGTTCCAGAAAGCAATGTAAAGTAGCGAGTAAAACGTTTTCTAACGATAGAAGTGCGAAGGTTATGTTAGGTTGAGTTATGTTAGTTTAAGCTAGGTAGCGTCGTGAAACCACCAAAAACGACGTCATCTAACGAGATAGTGTTGTTTTATTGCGAGTATTAAACTGCGATAGGTGAAATGTTGTGAATGCACACAAAACGGCATGAACAAGCCAAATACTGCGTGTTCTACCGTTACAAGTGCGAAACTGCTATATTGTGATATTCTCGTTAAAGCGCATGCAAGCATCGTGAAACCTTAAAGAACAATGTCATTTAGCGAGATACAGCGTCCTGTACTGCAATAAGTTGGTGCACAACGTTGAGGTTATGCAAATATCGTAATTGTGAACGAAACAGTGTAATAGAGCGTTTTTCAATACAAGTACGAATGTTAGGTTAGGTTGACATATCAACCATCGTAAAACCGCATTAAACAATGTCACTTAGTGAGATGTAGTGTTTTTCAACATTACAAGTCGGGAACTACGATATCTAATGTGAAAGCGCATGAAACCGTCGTAATCTTGTAGAAAACATTGTAAAGTTGCGAGTAAAACGTTTTCTAAGGATAGAAGTGCGAAGGTTAGCTTGAGTTATGTTAGTTTAAGCTATGTAGCGTCGTGAGACCACCAAAAAGGACGTCATCTAACGAGATAGTGTTGTTTTATTGCATGTACGAAACTGCAATAGGTGAAATGTTGTGAAAGTACACAAAACGGCATGAACAAGCCAAATACTGCGTGTTCTACCGTTACAAGTGCGAAACTGCTATATTGTGATATTCTCGTTAAAGCGCAAGCAAGCATCGTGAAACCTTAAAGAACAATGTCATTTAGCGAGATACAGCGTTCTGTACTGCAATAAGTTGGTGAAAAACTGTGAGGTCATGCAAATATCGTAATTGTGAACGAAACAGTGTAATAGAGCGTTTTTCAATACAAGTACGAATGTTAGGTTAGGTTAAGATATGAACCGTCGTAAAACCGCATTAAACAATGTCACTTAGTGAGATGCAGTGTTTTTCACCATTACAAGTCGGGAACTGCGATATCTAATGTGAAAGCGCTTGCAAACGTCGTTAGGTTAGGTTAGGTTAGGTTAGGTTAGGTTAGGTTACATTAGTTAGGTTTGGTTAGGTTAGGTTAGGTTATGTTAGGTTAGGTTGGGTTAGGTTAGGTTAGGTTACGTTAGGTTAAGGTATGAACCGTCGTAAAACCGCAATAAACAATGTCACTTAGTGAGATGCAGTGTTTTTCACCTTTACAAGTTGGGAACTGCGATATCTAATGTGAGAGCGCTTGAAACCGTCGTAATGTTGTAGAAAGCAATGTAAAGTAGCGAGTAAAACGTTTTCTAACGATAGAAGTGCGAAGGTTAGGTTAGGTTAGGTTACTTTAAGCTAGGTAGCGTCGTGAAACTACCAAAAACGACGTCATCTAACGAGATAGTGTTGTTTTATTGCGAGTATTAAACTGCGATAGGTGAAATGTTGTGAAAGCACACAAAACGGCATGAACAAGCCAAATACTGCGTGTTCTACCGTTACAAGTGCGAAACTGCTATATTGTAATATTCTCGTTAAAGCGCATGCAAGCATCGTGAAACCTTAAAGAACAATGTCATTTAGCGAGATACAGCGTTCTGTACTGCAATAAGTTGGTGAAAAACTGTGAGGTTATGCAAATATCGTAATGGTGAACGAAACAGTGTAATAGAGCGTTTTTCAATACAAGTACGAATGTTAGGTTAGGTTAAGATATGAACCGTCGTAAAACCGCATTAAACAATGTCACTTAGTGAGATGCAGTGTTTTTCACCATTACAAGTCGGGAACTGCGATATCCAATGTGAAAGCGCTTGCAAACGTCGTTAGATAAGGTTAGGTTAGGTTAGGTAAGGTTAGGTTAGGTTTGGTTAGGTTAGTTTAGGTTAGGTTAGGTTAGGTTAGATTAGGTTAGGTTGGGTTGAGTTGGGTTAGGTTAGGTTGGGTTAGGTTAGGTTAGGTTGGGTTAGGTTAGGTTAGGTTAGGTTACGTTAGGTTAGGTTAGGTTACGTTAGGTTAGGTTAGGCTAGGTTACGTTAGGTTAGGTTAGGTTAGGTAAGGATAATTTGGTTAGGTTAGGTAAGGTTAGGTTAGGTTAGGTTAGGTTGGGTTGGGTGTTGTTGGGTTGGGTTGGGTTGGGTTAGGTTGGGTTAGGTTAGGTTAGGTTACGTTAGGTCAGGTAAGGTTAGGTTACGTTAGAATAGGTTAGGTTAGGTTAGGTTAGGTTACGTTAGGTTAGGTTAAGTTAGGTTAGGTTAGGTTTGGTTAGGTTAGGTTAGGTTAGCTTAGGTTAGGTTAGGTTGGGTTGGGTTGGGTTAGGTTGGGTTAGGTTAGGTTAGGTTAGGTTAGGTTGGGTTAGGTTAGTTTAGGTTAGGTTAGGTTAGGTTAGGTTGGGTTGGGTTGGGTTAGGTTAGGTTAGGTAAGGTTAGGTTAGGTTAGGTTAGGTTACGTTAGGTTAAGGTATGAACCGTCGTAAAACCGCATGAAACAATGTCACTTAGTGAGATGCAGTGTTTTTCATCTTTACAAGTTGGGAACTGCGATATCTAATGTGAAAGCGCATGAAACCGTCGTAATCTTG